>NW_027039134.1:0-48388 GCF_034236695.1 Oncorhynchus nerka | reverse complement strand
CAGTTGGTGAAACAATGTCAGTCAGAACTCCAGCAATATTTCTGATATTCACATATTCTCATTGTCCTATAAGAGCTGCATTTACAAATAATCACCATGGATACGCTTGAAGATAACAGGCTGGGATTGAAGGGAAATGGGGTCGAAGGGAAATGGGGTCCAATTCAGATAGAAAGTCACTTATTAAAGTCACTTGATCATCAGTTCAATGATTAAAAACAACAGAGGACAGAGAAATAAAAACATACATCTGGTCAATACAAGATCAGGAATATATATATATATATATATATATATGTATATATATATAAAATGATTAGATAATGTCTGTTGAAAAAATATACAAACTCCAGACCATCTAAAAACATTCAGTTACATCTGAGAGTTAACCTTGATAAGGACACAGTTGGAACAGTTTTTTAGAAAATAGGGACATTTCCATTTAGCCGGGAGCGACGGGTGAAGTAACAGATAGATACATAACAAATCTAAAATCATGTCCCACCAGCTTGCTAACATAAATAGAACAATAAAGATTGATACATCTAGGACACGGGCCCTCTAGTACGGAGATTGGTGATGTGGTTGCTACTTCTTTTATCGCTGTGATAACAATAAAACTCTGTCCTTGCAGGGTCAGCAGCTGCTCCTGATGGGGGGGGTAACTCACCCCTCATCCTCCAACCAGCAGTCACCTATAGAAATAATGAGGATCAACTAAGACAAGAGGAGAGAGAAAGAGACAGCGAGAGAGAGATGTAACAGAGAGAAAGAGAGAGAGGCAGACAGACAGAGGTAGAGAGAGAGGTAGACAGAGAGAGAGAGGTAGAGAGAGAGGTAGACAGAGAGAGAGAGGTAGAGCGAGACAGACAGACAGAGAGGTAGAGAGAGAGATAGAGAGAGGCACACAGACAGAGAGGTAGAGCGAGACAGACAGACAGAGAGGTAGAGAGAGAGATAGAGAGGCACACAGACAGAGAGGTAGAGAGAGACAGACAGAGAGGTAGAGCGAGACAGAAAAGCAGCAGATGAAGATGACAGAATAGAGGAGAGAAAGAGGAGCGTAGACATGCATTAATATAGCCAAGACCACAGAGGCACAAGAAGCTGCTTGAACAGAAGAGATCCACTGTGAAGTGTGTGTGTGTGCGCGCGTGCGTGTGTGTGCGTGCGCGCGTGTGTGTGTATATGTGTGTGTATGTGTGTGTGTGTGTGTGTGCGCGCGTGTAAACTTACTGTGTTGTGTTAGCAGGAGTATGTCCTGACTGTGGCAGTGTCCAGCCTCTGTATTGCAGACTGACTCCCTACATCCCCACAGCAAAACCACATGCAGAAACATGCTGTTAGTTAGTCACTCACAATCTCCAGCATAACACACCCACCACGCACACTAGAGCTGGGAAAACACGAAACCATTGTTGAAAGCATAGTGTATCGGTCTCCGTAACAAGACCGAGATAAAGCCGCAGCGGTGCCTTGCCTAATAACACACACCCACCACACACACTAGAGCTGAGAAAACACAAACCCATTGTTGACAGCATATTGTGTATCGATCTCCGTAACAAGACGCAGCGGTGCCATCCCTAATAACACACAGACACAACGAGCCCTCATTCCCCCGTGGACCCACCCCCTTGCCCTACCGTCCATGTGGCTCCTTTTCGGCTGCGTGGAGGGGGACGCTGCGTTGCTATTGGTCAGTCTGAAGTTGGCGGGCAGGGTGTCGGCTGAGCCCGGGGACATCCCCCGTGCGTCTTTGGGCCGGAACTTCTTCCTCCAGGAGGGAGCGCGCCGGAAGTTGTTATCGTCCTCCTGGAAGAGATTCAGAGAGAGGAGGAAGCAGGAAGGAGATAAGGATGTGCATATACATGGAGGAGTGATTTAGAAAGTGTGTGTGCGTGAGTGTGTGTGTGTGTGTGTGATCTTCAGAAAGTGTGTGTGAGTGTGAACGATTTAACAAGTGTGTGTGAGTGCGCACGTGTGAGTGAGTGTGCGTGTGCGAGTGAGTGTGTGTGTGTGTGTGCGTGTGAACCCTTTAACAAGTGTGTGTGAGTGCGCGCGTGTGAGTGAGTGTGCGTGTGTGTGTGTGCGCGCGTGTGAGTGAGTGTGTGTGTGTGTGCGTGTGTGTGTGTGTGAGAGTGTGCGCGTGTGTGTGTGTGCGTGAGTGAGCTTCAGAAAGTGTGTGTGGTCCATCATATGTGTGTAAACCCACCTCATCCAGTCTCCTCTTGTACCGATGGTCAGTAGACTGTTGTACTCACTTCCAGAGCTGCTCTCGCCTACAACACAGGAAGGAGGAGACAGAGAAAGAGACAGTCGATGAATGAGAGTCTCCTCTCTCTTCGGAGCCGGAGGAGACGAGAGCTGACGTCTCAGCTGGGAGCGCCGCTTGACTGCCAGGGTGGTTCAGTTGCCACCCACCAATGCTGGTAGTGTGTGTGTGTGTGTCCCTACCTGTGTGTTCTGCATGGGGATCTGCAGCAGTAGGGCCAGAGCGTTGTGGTCGAAGGTTTCATCCAGGACAGCAGGGCCCGTGCACGCCGCCTCCAGCAGGTTGTTACTGTACTCCTTCAGCTCCCATGGCTCGTACCCAGCTGATCACACGCCTCGTTGCTCCACACCAGCACGTCTGCTCAGGGTACACAAAATGGTAACCAGTTGGTACAGAAACGCTTTGGGGAATGATCAGGGAACACATCCAAAGAGACAGTCAAAATAATTCCTCTGTGAGAAAACAAATTTAAATCAGAAATGACTGCCTCTATGTGTTAGAAAAACGCAGGAAATAACCGAGGAAAAGTCCAAAGAAATATTCAAAACAAACCTATCATTTCTAAAATGTGTATATGGAAAACGTTGATATGATCAGCGTAGCTGAACTAAATTCCGGAGCTTAGAAAAGTCCAAAGTGTTAAGCTTAGCGTCTGACACTTCATGATTCAAACAAAACGTAGCTGATCATTCTCCACAGTGTTATTAGCTTAGCGAGCTGACACTGATATATGTTATTAGACGTAGCACACTTCAGATTCTCCCAGTGTTAAAATACTTCACACTCTCAGTGTTATTAGCTCAGCGTAGCTGGATTCAGTGTAATTAGCTTAGCGTAGCTGACACTTCAGATTCTCTCATAGTGTTATTAGCTCAGCGTAGCTGACACTTCAGATTCTCCCATCTCAGCGTAGCTGACACTTCAGATTCTCCTCATAGCGTAGCTGAGCTGACACTTCAGATTCTCCTCATAGTGTTATTAGCTCAGCGTAGCTGACACTTCAGATCTTTCTCATAGTGTTATTAGCTCAGCGTAGCTGACACTTCAGATTCTCTCATAGTGTTATTAGCTTAGCGTAGCTGACACTTCAGATTCATCCCACAGTTAGCTTAGCGTAGCTGATTCAGATTCTCTCATAGTGTTATTAGCTCATGTAGCTGACACTTCAGATTATCTCATAGCGTCATTAGCTTAGCGTAGCTGACACTTCAGATTCTCTCATAGTGTTATTAGCTCAGCGTAGCTGACAGATTCTCTCATAGTGTTATTAGCTCAGCGTAGCTGACACTCAGATTCTCCCACAGTGTTATTAGCTTAGTGTAGCTGACACTTCAGATTCTCCCACGTAGCTGACACTAGTGTGTTATTATTTCAGATTCTCAGTGTTAGCTTAGAGCGTAGCTGACACTCAGATTCTCCTCAGTGTTATTAGCTTAGCGTAGCTGACACTTCAGATTCTCCCACAGTGTTATTAGCTTAGCGTAGCTGACACTCAGATTCTCCCAGTGTTATTACTTAGCGTAGCTGACACTTCAGATTCTCTCATAGCGTATTAGCTTAGCGTAGCTGACACTTCAGATTCTCTCAGTGTTATTAGCTTAGCGTAGCTGACACTTCAGATTCTCTCATAGCCATTAGCTTAGCGTAGCTGACACTTCAGATTCTCCTCAGTGTTATTAGCTTAGCGTAGCTGACACTTCAGATTCTCCCACAGTGTTATTAGCTTAGCGTAGCTGACACTCAGATTCTCCCACAGTGTTATTAGCTTAGCGTAGCTGACACTTCAGATTCTCCCACAGTGTTATTAGCTTAGCGTAGCTGACACTTCAGATTCTCCAGTGTTATTAGCTTGGCGTAGTGGAGATCCATGTTATTAGCTTAGCGTAGCTGACACTTCAGATTCTCTCATAGTGTTATTAGCTTAGCGTAGCTGACACTTCAGATTCTCCCACAGTGTTATTAGCTTAGCGTAGCTGACACTTCAGATTCTCTCACAGTAGCTTATTAGCTTAGCGTTAGCTGACACTTCAGATTCTCCCACAGTGTTATTAGCTTAGCGTAGCTGACACTTCAGATTCTCCCACAGTGTTATTAGCTTAGCGTAGCATCCCACAGTGTTATTAGTTTAGCGTAGCTGACACCCTTCCAGATTCTCCCACAGTTATTAGCTTAGCGTAGCTGACACTTCAGATTCTCTCATAGCTTAGCGTAGCTGACACTAGCTTAGCGTAGCTGACACCTCCTCAGATTCTCCCACAGTGTTACACGTAGCTGACACTTCAGATTCTCTCATAGTGTTATTAGCTTAGCGTAGCTGACACGTCAGATTCTCTCAGATTCTCCTGACACGCAGATATAGTGTTACTTACGTAGCTGACACTAGATTAGTGTTTAGCGTTGCTGAGCTAACTAAATGATGAGTGAATCTGAAGTGTGGTCATTTCTCCCTTCGGTTGACTATCATTTTCTCTCACCGTTATCCCAGCTGTTACCTTGCAGCTCCAGCTGGGTCTCGTCACGCCTCCTCTCTAGCTCCTTCCTGTCGTAGTTCAGTCTCCTCAGACACATCACCCCACACTGGAAACTGTTCCTGTTACACAGACACATTGACTGGTTAAACATTTAGACAGAAACAAAATTAACATCCTTAGTTGTCCATGGCACCATTTTGGCCCTTAATAGTGGGAACTGTTCACCATTTATTTTGGCCCTTACCTATGGAAACTGTAAACCATTTTGGTTCCTAATACCTGTGGAAACTGTCCACCATTTTGGTTCCTAATACCCGTGGAAACTGTCCACCATTTTGAGCTTTTTACCTGTGGAAACTGTCCACCATTTTGAGCTTTTTACCTGTGGAAACTGTCCACCATTTTGAGCTTTTTACCTGTGGAAACTGTCCACCATTTTGAGCTTTTTACCTGTGGAAACTGTCCACCATTTTGAGCTTTTTACCTGTGGAAACTGTCCACCATTTTAAGCTGTCCCCTCATGTCCTTCTTGGTGAGGTGGTCCAGCATGCGTGCGTCTACCAGAGACTCCATGAAGTAGGACCGGTACTGGGGCAGACCCAGGCTGGGCAGCCACTCGTTACCAATCCACTCATGGTTCATGTCTCCATACGCCAGCGTCTGTGGGAGGGACAGGGGCTAGGTCAGTGTTTGGAGTCTATTGAAGAGTCAAAAGTTAGTGGGGGATGGCTACCATCGCTATGAAAGAAAAAGGCTAGGTGGGAAAGTGATGGAAATCACCCCATTAAAATCTAGAGTGTGCACGTGTCTGTACGTTCATGTCTGTGTGTAAGTTACAGCAGGTTTAAGAGCAGCTACGACCACAGATCAGAACTAGGGCCAGTGAGAGAACTAGACTGATCTGTGTGTTCTGATAGGTGGGAGGTCAGAGAACTAGACTGATGTGTGTTCTGATAGGTGGGAGGTCAGAGAACTAGACTGATGTGTGTTCTGATAGGTGGGAGGTCAGAGAACTAGACTGATGTGTGTTCTGATAGGTGGGAGGTCAGAGAACTAGACTGATGTGTGTGTTCTGATAGGTGGGAGGTCAGAGAACTAGACTGATGTGTGTTCTGATAGGTGGGAGGTCAGAGACCTAGACTGATGTGTGTTCTGATAGGTGGGAGGTCAGAGAACTAGACTGATGTGTGTGTTCTGATAGGTGGGAGGTCAGAGAACTAGACTGATGTGTGTGTTCTGATAGGTGGGAGGTCAGAGAACTAGACTGATGTGTGTTCTGATAGGTGGGAGGTCAGAGAACTAGACTGATGTGTGTTCTGATAGGTGGGAGGTCAGAGAACTAGACTGATGTGTGTTCTGATAGGTGGCAGGTCAGAGAACTAGACTGATGTGTGTGTTCTGATAGGTGGGAGGTCAGAGAACTAGACTGATGTGTGTTCTGATAGGTGGGAGGTCAGAGAACTAGACTGATGTGTGTGTTCTGATAGGTGGGAGGTCAGAGAACTAGACTGATGTGTGTGTTCTGAGGTGGGAGGTCAGAGAACTAGACTGATGTGTGTTCTGATAGGTGGGAGGTCAGAGAACTAGACTGATGTGTGTTCTGATAGGTGGGAGGTCAGAGAACTAGACTGATGTGTGTTCTGATAGGTGGGAGGTCAGAGAACTAGACTGATGTGTGTTCTGATAGGTGGGAGGTCAGAGAACTAGACTGATGTGTGTTCTGATAGGTGGGAGGTCAGAGAACTAGACTGATGTGTGTTCTGATAGGTGGGAGGTCAGAGAACTAGACTGATGTGTGTTCTGATAGGTGGGAGGTCAGAGAACTAGACTGATGTGTGTGTTCTGATAGGTGGGAGGTCAGAGAACTAGACTGATGTGTGTTCTGATAGGTGGGAGGTCAGAGAACTAGACTGATGTGTGTTCTGATAGGTGGGAGGTCAGAGAACTAGACTGATGTGTGTGTTCTGATAGGTGGGAGGTCAGAGAACTAGACTGATGTGTGTTCTGATAGGTGGAGGTCAGAGAACTAGACTGATGTGTGTTCTGATAGGTGGGAGGTCAGAGAACTAGACTGATGTGTGTTCTGATAGGTGGGAGGTCAGAG
Organism: Oncorhynchus nerka; assembly: GCF_034236695.1. Taxonomy (NCBI): domain Eukaryota; kingdom Metazoa; phylum Chordata; class Actinopteri; order Salmoniformes; family Salmonidae; genus Oncorhynchus; species Oncorhynchus nerka. The sequence continues at coordinate 41,538 of NW_027039134.1, read as the reverse complement.
AACTAGACTGATGTGTGTTCTGATAGGTGGGAGGTCAGAGAACTAGACTGATGTGTGTTCTGATAGGTGGGAGGTCAGAGAACTAGACTGTGTGTTCTGATAGGTGGGAGGGGAAGGAAGTAGACTGATGTGTGTTCTGATAGGTGGGAAGGAAGTAGCCTGAGTGTGTTCTGATAGGTGGGAGGTCAGAGAACTAGACTGATGTGTGTTCTGATAGGTGGGAGGGGAAGGAAGTAGACTGATGTGTGTTCTGATAGGTGGGAGGGGAAGGAAGTAGACTGATGTGTGTTCTGATAGGTGGGAGGGGAAGGAAGTAGACTGATGTGTGTTCTGATAGGTGGGAGGAAGGAAGTAGACTGATGTGTGTTCTGATAGGTGGAGGAAGGAACTAGACTGATGTGTGTTCTGATAGGTGGGAGGTCAGGAAGTAGCCTGATGTGTGTCTGATAGGTGGGAGGTGTTGATGTGTGTGTTCTGATAGGTGGGAGGTCAGAGAACTAGACTGATGTGTGTTCTGATAGGTGGGAGGTCAGAGAACTAGACTGATGTGTGTGTTCTGATAGGTGGGAGGTCAGAGAACTAGACTGATGTGTGTTCTGAGGTAGGTGGGAGTGTCAGAGGTGGGACTAGACTGATGTGTGTTCTGATAGGTGGGAGGTCAGAGAACTAGACTGATGTGTGTGTTCTGATAGGTGGGAGGTCAGAGAACTAGACTGATGTGTGTTCTGATAGGTGGGAGGTCAGAGAACTAGACTGATGTGTGTTCTGATAGGTGGGAGGGGAAGGAAGTAGACTGATGTGTGTTCTGATAGGTGGGAGGGGAAGGAAGTAGCCTGATGTGTGTTCTGATAGGTGGGAGGTCAGAGAACTAGACTGATGTGTGTTCTGATAGGTGGGAGGGGAAGGAAGTAGACTGATGTGTGTTCTGATAGGTGGGAGGGGAAGGAAGTAGCCTGATGTGTGTTCTGATAGGTGGGAGGTCAGAGAACTAGACTGATGTGTGTTCTGATAGGTGGGAGGTCAGAGAACTAGACTGATGTGTGTTCTGATAGGTGGGAGGGGAAGGAAGTAGACTGATGTGTGTTCTGATAGGTGGGAGGGGAAGGAAGTAGCCTGATGTGTGTTCTGATAGGTGGGAGGGGAAGGAAGTAGACTGATGTGTGTTCTGATAGGTGGGAGGGGAAGGAAGTAGACTGATGTGTGTTCTGATAGGTGGGAGGAAGGAAGTAGACTGATGTGTGTTCTGATAGGTGGGAGGGAAGGAAGTAGCCTGATGTGTGTTCTGATAGGTGGGAGGGGAAGGAAGTAGCCTGATGTGTGTTCTGATAGGTGGGAGGGAAGGAAGTAGCCTGATGTGTGTTCTGATAGGTGGGAGGGGAAGGAAGTAGCCTGATAGGTGGGAGGGGAAGAAGTAGACTGATGTGTGTTCTGATAGGTGGGAGGAAGGAAGTAGCCTGATGTGTGTTCTGATAGGTGGGAGGGGAAGGAAGTAGACTGATGTGTGTTCTGATAGGTGGGAGGGGAAGGAAGTAGCCTGATGTGTGTTCTGATAGGTGGGAGGGGAAGGAAGTAGCCTGATGTGTGTTCTGATAGGTGGGAGGGGAAGGAAGTAGCCTGATGTGTGTTCTGATAGGTGGGAGGGAAGGAAGTAGCCTGATGTGTGTTCTGATAGGTGGGAGGGGAAGGAAGTAGACTGATGTGTGTTCTGATAGGTGGGAGGAAGGAAGTAGCCTGATGTGTGTTCTGATAGGTGGGAGGGAAGGAAGAGCCTGATGTGTGTTCTGATAGGTGGGAGGGAAGGAAGTAGCCTGATGTGTGTTCTGATAGGTGGGAGGGGAAGGAAGTAGACTGATGTGTGTTCTGATAGGTGGGAGGAAGGAAGTAGCCTGATGTGTGTTCTGATAGGTGGGAGGAAGGAAGTAGCCTGATGTGTGTTCTGATAGGTGGGAGGGGAAGGAAGTAGCCTGATGTGTGTTCTGATAGGTGGGAGGGGAAGGAAGTAGACTGATGTGTGTTCTGATAGGTGGGAGGGGAAGGAAGTAGCCTGATGTGTGTTCTGATAGGTGGGAGGGGAAGGAAGTAGACTGATGTGTGTTCTGATAGGTGGGAGGGGAAGGAAGTAGACTGATGTGTGTTCTGATAGGTGGGAGGAAAGGAAGTAGACTGATGTGTGTTCTGATAGGTGGGAGGGAAGGAAGTAGACTGATGTGTGTTCTGATAGGTGGGAGGGAAGGAAGTAGCCTGATGTGTGTTCTGATAGGTGGGAGGTCAGAGAACTAGACTGATGTGTGTTCTGATAGGTGGGAGGGGAAGGAAGTAGACTGATGTGTGTTCTGATAGGTGGGAGGGGAAGGAAGTAGCCTGATGTGTGTTCTGATAGGTGGGAGGTCAGAGAACTAGACTGATGTGTGTTCTGATAGGTGGGAGGGGAAGGAAGTAGACTGATGTGTGTTCTGATAGGTGGGAGGGGAAGGAAGTAGACTGATGTGTGTTCTGATAGGTGGGAGGGGAAGGAAGTAGCCTGATGTGTGTTCTGATAGGTGGGAGGAAGGAAGTGACTGATGTGTGTTCTGATAGGTGGGAGGGGAAGGAAGTAGCCTGATGTGTGTTCTGATAGGTGGGAGGGGAAGGAAGTAGCCTGATGTGTGTTCTGATAGGTGGGAGGGGAAGGAAGTAGCCTGATGTGTGTTCTGATAGGTGGGAGGGGAAGGAAGTAGCCTGATGTGTGTTCTGATAGGTGGGAGGGGAAGGAAGTAGCCTGATGTGTGTTCTGATAGGTGGGAGGGGAAGGAAGTAGCCTGATGTGTGTTCTGATAGGTGGGAGGGGAAGGAAGTAGACTGATGTGTGTTCTGATAGGTGGGAGGGGAAGGAAGTAGCCTGATGTGTGTTCTGATAGGTGGGAGGGGAAGGAAGTAGCCTGATGTGTGTTCTGATAGGTGGGAGGGGAAGGAAGTAGCCTGATGTGTGTTCTGATAGGTGGGAGGGGAAGGAAGTAGCCTGATGTGTGTTCTGATAGGTGGGAGGGGAAGGAAGTAGCCTGATGTGTGTTCTGATAGGTGGGAGGGGAAGGAAGTAGCCTGATGTGTGTTCTGATAGGTGGGAGGGAAGGAAGTAGACTGATGTGTGTTCTGATAGGTGGGAGGAAGGAAGTAGCCTGATGTGTGTTCTGATAGGTGGGAGGGGAAGAAGTAGACTGATGTGTGTTCTGATAGGTGGGAGGAAGGAAGTAGACTGATGTGTGTTCTGATAGGTGGGAGGGGAAGGAAGTAGACTGATGTGTGTTCTGATAGGTGGGAGGGGAAGGAAGTAGACTGATGTGTGTTCTGATAGGTGGGAGGGGAAGGAAGTAGCCTGATGTGTGTTCTGATAGGTGGGAGGTCAGAGAACTAGACTGATGTGTGTTCTGATAGGTGGGAGGGGAAGGAAGTAGACTGATGTGTGTTCTGATAGGTGGGAGGAAGGAAGTAGCCTGATGTGTGTTCTGATAGGTGGGAGGTCAGAGAACTAGACTGATGTGTGTTCTGATAGGTGGGAGGGGAAGGAAGTAGACTGATGTGTGTTCTGATAGGTGGGAGGGGAAGGAAGTAGACTGATGTGTGTTCTGATAGGTGGGAGGAAGGAAGTAGCCTGATGTGTGTTCTGATAGGTGGGAGGGGAAGGAAGTAGCCTGATGTGTGTTCTGATAGGTGGGAGGAAGGAAGTAGCCTGATGTGTGTTCTGATAGGTGGGAGGGGAAGGAAGTAGCCTGATGTGTGTTCTGATAGGTGGGAGGGGAAGGAAGTAGCCTGATGTGTGTTCTGATAGGTGGGAGGGGAAGGAAGTAGCCTGATGTGTGTTCTGATAGGTGGGAGGGAAGGAAGTAGCCTGATGTGTGTTCTGATAGGTGGGAGGGGAAGGAAGTAGACTGATGTGTGTTCTGATAGGTGGGAGGGGAAGGAAGTAGACTGATGTGTGTTCTGATAGGTGGGAGGAAGGAAGTAGCCTGATGTGTGTTCTGATAGGTGGGAGGGGAAGGAAGTAGACTGATGTGTGTTCTGATAGGTGGGAGGGGAAGGAAGTAGCCTGATGTGTGTTCTGATAGGTGGGAGGGAAGGAAGTAGCCTGATGTGTGTTCTGATAGGTGGGAGGGGAAGGAAGTAGCCTGATGTGTGTTCTGATAGGTGGGAGGGGAAGGAAGTAGCCTGATGTGTGTTCTGATAGGTGGGAGGGGAAGGAAGTAGCCTGATGTGTGTTCTGATAGGTGGGAGGGAAGGAAGTAGCCTGATGTGTGTTCTGATAGGTGGGAGGGGAAGGAAGTAGACTGATGTGTGTTCTGATAGGTGGGAGGAAGGAAGTAGACTGATGTGTGTGTTCTGATAGGTGGGAGGGGAAGGAAGTAGCCTGATGTGTGTTCTGATAGGTGGGAGGTCAGAGAACTAGACTGATGTGTGTTCTGATAGGTGGGAGGAAGGAAGTAGACTGATGTGTGTTCTGATAGGTGGGAGGAAGGAAGTAGCCTGATGTGTGTTCTGATAGGTGGGAGGTCAGAGAACTAGACTGATGTGTGTTCTGATAGGTGGGAGGAAGGAAGTAGACTGATGTGTGTTCTGATAGGTGGGAGGGGAAGGAAGTAGACTGATGTGTGTTCTGATAGGTGGGAGGGGAAGGAAGTAGCCTGATGTGTGTTCTGATAGGTGGGAGGGGAAGGAAGTAGACTGATGTGTGTTCTGATAGGTGGGAGGAAGGAAGTAGACTGATGTGTGTTCTGATAGGTGGGAGGGAAGGAAGTAGACTGATGTGTGTTCTGATAGGTGGGAGGGGAAGGAAGTAGCCTGATGTGTGTTCTGATAGGTGGGAGGGGAAGGAAGTAGCCTGATGTGTGTTCTGATAGGTGGGAGGGAAGGAAGTAGCCTGATGTGTGTTCTGATAGGTGGGAGGGAAGGAAGTAGCCTGATGTGTGTTCTGATAGGTGGGAGGGGAAGGAAGTAGCCTGATGTGTGTTCTGATAGGTGGGAGGGGAAGGAAGTAGCCTGATGTGTGTTCTGATAGGTGGGGAAGGAAGTAGCCTGATGTGTGTTCTGATAGGTGGGAGGAAGGAAGTAGCCTGATGTGTGTTCTGATAGGTGGGAGGAAGGAAGTAGCCTGATGTGTGTTCTGATAGGTGGGAGGAAGGAAGTAGCCTGATGTGTGTTCTGATAGGTGGGAGGAAGGAAGTAGCCTGATGTGTGTTCTGATAGGTGGGAGAGGAAGGAAGTAGCCTGATGTGTGTTCTGATAGGTGGGAGGGAAGGAAGTAGCCTGATGTGTGTTCTGATAGGTGGGAGGGGAAGGAAGTAGCCTGATGTGTGTTCTGATAGGTGGGAGGGGAAGGAAGTAGACTGATGTGTGTTCTGATAGGTGGGAGGAAGGAAGTAGCCTGATGTGTGTTCTGATAGGTGGGAGGAAGGAAGTAGCCTGATGTGTGTTCTGATGGTGGGAGGAAGGAAGTAGACTGATGTGTGTTCTGATAGGTGGGAGGAAGGAAGTAGACTGATGTGTGTTCTGATAGGTGGGAGGGGAAGGAAGTAGCCTGATGTGTGTTCTGATAGGTGGGAGGGAAGGAAGTAGCCTGATGTGTGTTCTGATAGGTGGGAGGAAGGAAGTAGCCTGATGTGTGTTCTGATAGGTGGGAGGGGAAGGAAGTAGCCTGATGTGTGTTCTGATAGGTGGGAGGGGAAGGAAGTAGCCTGATGTGTGTTCTGATAGGTGGGAGGGAAGGAAGTAGCCTGATGTGTGTTCTGATAGGTGGGAGGAAGGAAGTAGCCTGATGTGTGTTCTGATAGGTGGGAGGGGAAGGAAGTAGCCTGATGTGTGTTCTGATAGGTGGGAGGGGAAGGAAGTAGCCTGATGTGTGTTCTGATAGGTGTGTGTGTTCTGATAGGTGGGAGGGAAGGAAGTAGACTGATGTGTGTTCTGATAGGTGGGAGGGGAAGGAAGTAGACCAACTGTAAACAACTTCTAAACAGCAGAGGCTTCTAATAAATCTCTCCTGTCTGTGGCTCCTAAACAGGACATCCGAGTCGATGTCGGTCCGCCACCACAAGAGTTTGATGAAGAAGTCTTATCACAATGTGTATAACTACATTATTCTAGCTGCAATATCCTCCGTCTCCGATACCTCCAGATTTGCATGCAGGTTAAATGTGCAGCGGACTAAAGTAAACGGAGACCAAGAGCCATACTGTTGTCAGAGCATCCGTGCAAGGAAACCAAAAAAAAAACTATCCTCATCGTCTACCACAGCCAGAGAAAAGAGACAGACAGGGGTGTTGCAAACCTGGGCCCAGCTGCCCTCGTCATCCTCCTGTTGTTAGCATGGTTAGCATGGTGAGAGAAGAGAAGCGGGTTAGAGTTAGTGACTGTGGCAGTGCTGGGTTCGGCAGCTCAACATCAACATGCTACTTAACCAGTGTTAATGTTAAGACAACTGGACATGCAACCAACAGCTCATGCTTTAGGCTACATTGGCGTCCTGTTGTCAATGAACCTGGGATTGATCTAGAATTCATTTTAATAGGATCTAATACCACTATTTGACCCGTTGAAGCATCCATTGTACCACATGTATTAGTAAATCCCAGGTTGAAACAGGACTGTAAATACAGCACTGAGCTGTAGTGTTTAAATGAAATACAGTTTCATAACTTGACAAACAGGGGCCTGCGAAAGTATTCCCCTTTGGCATTTTACAACCTGGAAATAAAAATATATTTTTTTGGGGGAGGGGGGTTGTATCATTTGATTTACACAACATGCCTACTACTTTGAAGATGCAAAATATTTTTTCTTGTGAAACAAACAAGACAAAAAAATGAAAACGTGAGCGCATCACTGTTCACCCCCCAAAGCCACCTATTGCAGAAATTACAGCTGCAAGTCTCTTGGGGTATGTCTCTATAAGCTTGGCACATCTAGCCACTGGGATTTTTGCCCATTCTTCATGGCAAAACTGCCCCAGATCCTTCAAGTTGGATGTGTTCCGCTGGTGTACAGCAATCTTTAAGTCAAACCACAGATTCTCAATTGGATTGAGGTTTGGGCTTTGACAAGGTCATTCCAAGACATTTATATGTTTCCCCAAACCACATGCTGCCACCACCATGCTTCACTGTGGGGGTGGTATTCTCGGGTGATGAGATGTTTAGGGTTTGCGCCAGACAGCGGTTTCCTTTATGGCCAAAAAGCTACATTTTAGTCTCATCTGACCAGAGTACCTTCTTCCATATGTTTTGGGAGTCTCCCACTTTTGGTGAACACCAACGGCTTAAAGTGGTCCTTAAAGTGGTCCTATGGACAGATACTCTAATCTCCGCTGTGGAGCTTTGCAGCTCCTTCAGGGTTATCTTTGGTCTCTTTGTTGCCTCTCTGATTAATGCCCATCTTGCCTGGTCCGTGAGTTTTGGTGGGCAGCCCTCTCTGGCAGATTTGTTGTGGTGTCATATCCTTAAATAATGGATTTAATGGTGCTCCTTGGGATGTTCAAGGTCTCTGATATTTTCTTTTCATAGTCCAACCCTAATCTGTACTTCTCCACAACTTTGTCCCTGACCTGTTTGGAGAGCTCCTTGGTCTTCATGGTTCCCCTTGCTTAGTGGTGTTGCAGAGGTATATATACACTGAGATCATGCGACAGATCATGTGACACTTAAATAAAAGTCCACCTGTGTGCAATCTAACAAATGATGTGACTCCTGAAGGTAATTGGCTGCACAAGATCTTATTTAGGGGCTTCATCACAAAAGGGGTGAATAGATATGCACGCATCACTTTTCCGTTGAATTTATTTAAATTTGAAACATGTTATTTTTTAAATTTCACTTCACCAATTTGGACTATTTTGTGTATGTCCATTACATGAAATCCAAAATAAATCCATTTAAAATTACAGGTTGTAAGGCAACAAGGCCTGAAACATAAAGACAAGACAAATCTAATGTTAGCTTTTGAACAGAAATTACTGGTTAAGTCAGTACTGAACTTAGCCTTCAACCAAACTGACAGACACACAGAAACACACGTACTGACACCAAAAGCCCAAACCAAGATACAGACATGGACAAACAGGGCCGTGAGAAAAGTACACACAGGGAGTAACACCCAACTACCAACCAGATCACTACCAGTCGCCTGCGTCAGTGACTGCCCAATGGCTTGGGGAGACTAACCGTGGAGGGCGTGGCCGCAAGGCACTCCAACTCTTCGTGCGTGACCCACACGTTCCCCGTGGACTGATCATGTGACAACCCCAAGAGTCACCAGTGATGCAAGCGTGTGAGAGGAAAGGGAGGAGGGAGAGGAGAGGGAGGAGGAGGAGGGAGAGGAGAGTGAAGAGAGGGAGGCAGGGGTGTGAGGATTTGTTTATATTAAAAACAGAGGGAGGATGGGAAGGAAAATAAGACCAAACAGCATTGTTATTATCACATCACATGATTCAGAGAGAGAGAGTAAGAGTTAGAGAGAGACACAGAGAGAAAGAAAGAGAGAAAGAAAGAGAGAGAGAGAGAGAGAGAGAAAAAGAGTGAGGCCCCAATCAGGGAAGTCCTTGTGAGTGAGTGACGCTCCGTGAACTCTGATTGGTGGAAAGGTTACAGTGAGAAACGTTATTAGCTGGTTAGAGGAGTGTCAGCAGCATGCTCCAATCAGGTGGTGAGGAGAGGAAGAAGAGGGCAGGGTCCTCCAGGGTCCAAGGCTGCACTGGACTTCTTTGGCCCGTCTTAACTTTGGAGCTACCAGTATCTTTGTTGTGTGTGTGTGTGTGTGTGTGTTTTTGTCTTGTGTGTGTGTTTTGTCTTGTGTGTTTGTGTGTGTGTTTTGTCTTGTGTGTGTGTGTGTGTGTTGTCGTGTTTGTGTGTGTGTGTGTTGTCGTGTGTGTGTGTGTGTTTTGTCTTGTGTGTGTGTTTTGTCTTGTGTGTGTGTGTTTTGTCTTGTGTGTGTGTGTGTGTGTGTGTCTCTCTCTCTCTTACGGTTCTGGAGGTCGGGGGGGCAGAGGGGGAGGTGAGAGACATGATCTCCTGGATGGCCAGTCTCAGTTTGAGGCGGTGCAGGGGGTTACTGATGCCAATCTCCCTCTGGATCTCTGTGTCCGACAGAGCAGACATGATGGCACCACTCTTCACATTGGCACGACACGCCGCCACGTACCAGGCTGGCATACCCACCCACAGCTACAGAGGAGACAGAGGATGACACAGAGGATGGCAGGGGAGGATGGCAGGGGAGGACACAGAGGATGGCAGAGAGGGGACAGGAGAAAGGATTGGGTTATTTTTGTGTTTTGAATGTGTGCGCGTGCACATGAGAGTGATGGTGTGTGTGTGTACATGTGAGTGTGATGGTGTGTGTGTACATGTGAGTGTGATGGTGTGTGTGTACATGTGAGTGTGATGGTGTGTGTGTACATGTGAGTGTGATGGTGTGTGTGTACATGTGAGTGTGATGGTGTGTGTGTGTACATATGAGAGTGATGGTGTGTGTGTGTCCATGTGAGAGTGATGGTGTGTGTGTGTACATGTGAGAGTGATGGTGTGTGTGTGTCCATGTGAGAGTGATGGTGTGTGTGTGTCCATATGAGTGTGATGGTGTGTGTGTGTGTGTACATATGAGAGTGATGGTGTGTGTGTGTCCATGTGAGAGTGATGGTGTGTGTGTGTCCATGTGAGAGTGATGGTGTGTGTGTGTCCATGTGAGAGTGATGGTGTGTGTGTCCATGTGAGAGTGATGGTGTGTGTGTCCATGTGAGAGTGATGGTGTGTGTGTCCATGTGAGAGTGATGGTGTGTGTGTGTGTGTGTACATATGAGAGTGATGGTGTGTGTGTGTACATATGAGAGTGATGGTGTGTGTGTCCATGTGAGAGTGATGGTGTGTGTCCATGTGAGAGTGATGGTGTGTGTGTGTCCATATGAGAGTGATGGTGTGTGTGTGTCCATATGAGAGTGATGGTGTGTGTGTGTCCATATGAGAGTGATGGTGTGTGTGTGTCCATATGAGAGTGATGGTGTGTGTGTGTCCATGTGAGAGTGATGGTGTGTGTGTGTCCATGTGAGAGTGATGGTGTGTGTGTGTCCATATGAGAGTGATGGTGTGTGTGTGTCCATGTGAGAGTGATGGTGTGTGTGTGTCCATGTGAGAGTGATGGTGTGTGTGTGTCCATATGAGTGTGATGGTGTGTGTGTGTGTGTACATATGAGAGTGATGGTGTGTGTGTGTATACATGTGAGAGTGATGGTGTGTGTGTGTCCATGTGAGAGTGATGGTGTGTGTGTGTCCATATGAGTGTGATGGTGTGTGTGTGTGTGTACATATGAGAGTGATGGTGTGTGTGTGTACATATGAGAGTGATGGTGTGTGTGTCCATGTGAGAGTGATGGTGTGTGTGTGTCCATATGAGAGTGATGGTGTGTGTGTCCATGTGAGAGTGATGGTGTGTGTGTCCATGTGAGAGTGATGGTGTGTGTGTCCATGTGAGAGTGATGGTGTGTGTGTCCATGTGAGAGTGATGGTGTGTGTGTGTCCATATGAGAGTGATGGTGTGTGTGTGTCCATGTGAGAGTGATGGTGTGTGTGTGTACATGTGAGAGTGATGGTGTGTGTGTGTACATGTGAGAGTGATGGTGTGTGTGTGTCCATATGAGAGTGATGGTGTGTGTGTCCATGTGAGAGTGATGGTGTGTGTGTCCATGTGAGAGTGATGGTGTGTGTGTCCATGTGAGAGTGATGGTGTGTGTGTCCATGTGAGAGTGATGGTGTGTGTCCATATGAGAGTGATGGTGTGTGTGTGTGTCCATGTGAGAGTGATGGTGTGTGTGTCCATGTGAGAGTGATGGTGTGTGTGTCCATGTGAGAGTGATGGTGTGTGTGTCCATGTGAGAGTGATGGTGTGTGTCCATATGAGAGTGATGGTGTGTGTCCATATGAGAGTGATGGTGTGTGTGTGTACATATGAGAGTGATGGTGTGTGTACATGTGAGAGTGATGGTGTGTGTGTGTACATATGAGAGTGATGGTGTGTGTGTACATATGAGAGTGATGGTGTGTGTGTCCATATGAGTGATGGTGTGTGTGTGTCTCACCTCCAGCCAGACCACTACAGTAGGGCCGTCCCACTGGGCAAAGGGAAGACTCTGCCTGCGAGCCTCCTCCAGCAACTCATGCCTATAACAACACACATGGTTAGAGAGAGACACACACACACACACACACACACACAGAGAGAGAGAGAGCCCGTTTCACCTAACACACACCTCAACCTGCACACCATGAAAACACAGTACCTCACACACACACATGCACACACACACTGTTGTAAACATGCCGAGGTAAAAGAGAGAGAAAGCTGAGGATTTTAACCCTGCGGCAGGTCAGACCTAGAGAGAGAGAGGGAGAGAGAGAGAAAGACCGACCCCAGATCATTTCCAGAACATTCTGGCCAGGTAAACAGGTCAGAAGTTTAAAAGCTGGTGACCACTTCAAAGCTTGGCAGGAGTCCCATTTAAATCAATACATTTGGTGGACGACTCCTGTTCCTCAGTCTAGAAGGAGACCCACCTTTATGCCAAGCCACTGTTACATAACCAGTATCTTTGTGGCCAACAGACTAAAGGCATCATGGGAAATGGAGTTCACACAACGGTTCAATACTAGGGGAAAACGTGTGTTAGAATGCATCCATAAGACAACAGTCAGTAGAGGACAGAATACATGCAGCAAAATACATGGGAAAAAAACCTTCAGATAGTTTGTCTATTTTTGTGTGTAATATATTTTGGTCCACAAGATGGCACCATCCACTACTTAATTCTAATAGCAGCATCACATTAACCTGTGGAAAGATCCCACTAGTATCTGACCTAGAAACCTAGAAACCACTAGGACTGACTCCGTGTCTTAGTGGTCACTTCCAGGGGTTGTTAGTCTACATCTGTGTTTACCAAACACGTGACAAAATATAACATTTGAATTCAGGAAGTACACTGAAAATCCTATTCTCTACCGTGCTTTTCAAATTAGGACATTTTGGAATTGAGTTGACTTTCTGAATTGAAATGGAATTGACACCAACCCTGATAAGATCATCCTAGAACCTTAACACCGGAAGAGGTTCAGAGAAAGCTTTGTAAAAACGGCAGGTAGACACATTCCTGTTAGTTGAGATGGTACTTTAGGTATAGCAGAGAGGAAAACACATCAGGTCTGAGGAGAGCTGGTGAGGAGAGCTGGTGAGGGCAGCATGAAGCCAACTGTTTAGAGCCAAAGAGGGCAAAGCAACAAGCAACATGGAGGAGATGACTCACCCTGTCGTTGGACTACAGATGGAATGAGAGAGGGATGAAATAAGAGTCAGAATCAGCTAAATAAAAGAACTGAAGACAATTAAAAATAACCTAACTAGGCATAGGAGAGCTCCTGGTGGCGATGGCCAATGAGAACCAAGCTTGGACTCCTGGTGGCGATGGCCAATGAGAACCAAGCTTAGACTCCTGGTGGCGACTTGAACTCCTGGTGGCGATGGCCAATGAGAACCAAGCTTGGACTCCTGGTGGCGATGGCCAATGAGAACCAAGCTTAGACTCCTGGTGGCGATGGCCAATGAGAACCAAGACTCCTGGTGGCGATGGACCAAGCTTGGACTCCTGGTGGCGATGGCCAATGAGAACCAAGCTTGGACTCCTGGTGGCAATGGCAATGAGAACCAAGCTTGGACTCCTGGTGGCAATGGCCAATGAGAACCCTTGGAATGGCCAGAGAACCAAGCTTGGACTCCTGGTGGCAATGGCCAATGAGAACCAAGCTTGGACTCCTGGTGGCAATGAGAACCAAGCTGAGAATGGCCAATGAGAACCAAGCTTGGACTCCTGGTGGCAATGGCCAATGAGAACCAGTCTTTGACTGTATCAAACTAACGTAGATCTATCAAAATGGTCATTAAATGATTGCTTCAAAACACCAAACTAATTCAACCGCCTTATATTTGAAAGTTATACAGCTATGATCAAGTCACCCCTAGATTACCTAAAGGAAAAAGGGGACATTAGTTCAGAATGAATGAAAGTGAAATGGAAGCCTGGCTGATACACTGCATCACATCAAGCTGAACTAGAAGCATGAAGCTGTACAAACACATAGGGCTGGTTTCACAGACACAGGTAGAGTCCACCTCTGCACTAACAAGCATTCATTAATAGGAGACCGGGAAACTGGCCCTTACAAAATCACATCCTGGCAGTGTGGCTGAGGAGCTACAGTGAATTGTATGACGGGAGATCGAGTTTGTGTGGACGGGACGGGCATGAGACCAGGACCCTGGGAGGGACAGCATGGGGCATGAGACCAGGACCCTGGGAGGGACAGCATGGAGCGGAGGACATGAGACCAAGGAGGGACAGCATGGAGAGGGGGCATGAGACCAGGGAGGGACAGCATGGAGCGGGGGCATGAGACCAGGGAGGGACAGCATGGAGAGGGGACATGAGACCAGGGAGGGACAGCATGGAGAGGGGACATGAGACCAGGGAGGGACAGCATGGAGAGGGGACATGAGACCAGGGAGGGACAGCATGGAGAGGGGACATGAGACCAGGGAGGGACAGCATGGAGAGGGGACATGAGACCAGGGAGGGACAGCATGGAGAGGGGGCATGAGACCAGGGAGGGACAGCATGGGGCATGAGACCAGGGAGGGACAGCATGGAGCATGAGACCAGGAAGGGACAGCATGAGGCATGAGACCAGGGAGGGACAGCATGGGGCATGAGACCAGGGAGGGACAGCATGGAGAGGGGGCATGAGACCAGGGAGGGACAGCATGGAGAGGGGGCATGAGACCAGGGAGGGACAGCATGGAGAGGGGACATGAGACCAGGGAGGGACAGCATGGAGAGGGGCATGAGACCAGGGAGGGACAGCATGGGGCATGAGACCAGGGAGGGACAGCATGGAGCATGAGACCAGGAAGGGACAGCATGAGGCATGAGACCAGGGAGGGACAGCATGGGGCATGAGACCAGGGAGGGACAGCATGGGGCATGAGACCAGGGAGGGACAGCATGGGGCATGAGACCAGGGAGGGACAGCATGGGGGATGAGACCAGGGAGGGACAGCATGGGGGATGAGACCAGGGAGGGACAGCATGGAGAGGGGGCATGAGACCAGGGAGGGACAGCATGGAGAGGGGGCATGAGACCAGGGAGGGACAGCATGGGGCATGAGACCAGGGAGGGACAGCATGGAGAGGGGACATGAGACCAGGGAGGGACAGCATGGGGCATGAGACCAGGGAGGGACAGCATGGAGAGGGGGCATGAGACCAGGGAGGGACAGCATGGAGAGGGGACATGAGACCAGGGAGGGACAGCATGGGGCATGAGACCAGGGAGGGACAGCATGGGACATGAGACCAGGGAGGGACAGCATGGAGAGGGGACATGAGACCAGGGAGGGACAGCATGGAGAGGGGGCATGAGACCAGGGAGGGACAGCATGGAGAGGGGGCATGAGACCAGGGAGGGACAGCATGGGGCATGAGACCAGGGAGGGACAGCATGGGGCATGAGACCAGGGAGGGACAGCATGGAGCGGGGGCATGAGACCAGGATGGGACAGCATGGAGCATGAGACCAGGGAGGGACAGCATGGGGCATGAGACCAGGGAGGGACAGCATGGAGAGGGGACATGAGACCAGAGAGGGACAGCATGGAGTGGGGGCATGAGACCAGGGAGGGACAGCATGGAGCGGGGACATGAGACCAGGGAGGGACAGCATGGAGAGGGGACATGAGACCAGGGAGGGACAGCATGGGGCATGAGACCAGGGAGGGACAGCATGGGGGGACATGAGACCAGGGAGGGACAGCATGGGGCATGAGACCAGGGAGGGACAGCATGGGGCATGAGACCAGGGAGGGACAGCATGGAGCATGAGACCAGGGAGGGACAGCATGGAGAGGGGACATGAGACCAGGGAGGGACAGCATGGAGCGGAGGACATGAGACCAGGGAGGGACAGCATGGAGAGGGGACATGAGACCAGGGAGGGACAGCATGGAGCGGAGGACATGAGACCAGGGAGGGACAGCATGGGGCATGAGACCAGGGAGGGACAGCATGGAGCATGAGACCAGGGAGGGACAGCATGGAGAGGGGACATGAGACCAGGACGGGACAGCATGGAGCATGAGACCAGGGAGGGACAGCATGGAGAGGGGACATGAGACCAGGGAGGGACAGCATGGAGCGGGGACATGAGACCAGGGAGGGACAGTATGGAGAAGGGGACATGAGACCAGGACCCAGGGAGGGACAGCATGGAGAGGGGACATGAGACCAGGACCCTGGGAGGGACAGCATGGAGAGGGGACATGAGACCAGGGAGGGACAGCATGGAGCGGGGACATGAGACCAGGACCCTGGGAGGGACAGCATGGAGAGGGGACATGAGACCAGGACCCAGGGAGGGACAGAATGGAGAGGGGACATGAGACCAGGGAGGGACAGCATGGAGAGGGGACATGAGACCAGGGAGGGACAGCATGGAGAGGGGACATGAGACCAGGGAGGGACAGCATGGAGAGGGGACATGAGACCAGGGAGGGACAGCATGGAGAGGGGACATGAGACCAGGGAGGGACAGCATGGGGCGGGGGCATGAGACCAGGGAGGGACAGCATGGAGAGGGGACATGAGACCAGGGAGGGACAGCATGGGGCGGGGACATGAGACCAGGGAGGGACAGCATGGAGAGGGGACATGAGACCAGGACCCAGGGAGGGACAGCATGGAGAAGGGACATGAGACCAGGACCCTGGGAGGGACAGCATGGGGCATGAGACCAGGGAGGGACAGCATGGAGAGGGGACATGAGACCAGGACCCAGGGAGGGACAGCATGGAGAAGGGGACATGAGACCAGGACCCAGGGAGGGACAGCATGGAGAGGGGACATGAGACCAGGACCCTGGGAGGGACAGCATGGAGAGGGGACATGAGACCAGGGAGGGACAGCATGGAGCGGGGACATGAGACCAGGACCCTGGGAGGGACAGCATGGAGAGGGGACATGAGACCAGGACCCAGGGAGGGACAGAATGGAGAGGGACATGAGACCAGGGAGGGACAGCATGGAGAGGAGACATGAGACCAGGACCCAGGGAGGGACAGAATGGAGAGGGGACATGAGACCAGGGAGGGACAGCATGGAGCGGAGGACATGAGACCAGGACCCTGGGAGGGACAGCATGGGGCGGGGACATGAGACCAGGACCCTAGGAGGGACAGCATGGAGAGGGGACATGAGACCAGGGAGGGACAGCATGGGGCTGTGTGTGAGAGAGCGAGTGGCAGTGTGCTACACGGCAAGGTGAGCATAGAGCAACACAGGGCTGTTACAGTGCTGGGGGCAGATCTACAACGGACATATAGAACACACAAGCATAAACAGCAGCATGGCTGGAGCCATCAACCAGACCTATCTGAGCAAGATTGACCTCTCTAGTACAGCAAGATCTATGGTTGATCGAGTAGATTCATATCTATTCGATGGAAGCAGAAAACACCAGTCCCTCTACTGTTAACGAGACGGAACCAGTCCCTCTACTGTTAACGAGACGGAACCAGTCCCTCTACTGTTAACGAGACGGAACCAGTCCCTCTACTGTTAACGAGACGGAACCAGTCCCTCTACTGTTAACGAGACGGAACCAGTCCCTCTACTGTTAACGAGACGGAACCAGTCCCTCATGGACTGTTAACGAGGCGGAACCAGTCCCTCTACTGTTAACATGAGACCAGGGAGGGACAGCATGAACCAGAGACCAGGACCCTCTGCAGTTGGACGAGGACGGAACCAGTCCCTCTACTGTTAACGAGACGGAACCAGTCCCTCTGTTACAGCATGTCCAGGACCCTACTAACGAGACGGAACCAGTCCCTCTGTTACTCCCTCTACTGTTAACGAGACGGAACCAGTCCCTCTACTGTTAACCCTCTACTGACAGCATGGAGAGGACATGAGACGGGAACCAGTCATGGAACGGAACCAGTCCCTCTACTGTGAGGGGACCCAGTCCTCTACTGTTAACGAGACGGAACCAGTCCCTCTACTGTTAACGAGACGGAACCAGTCCCTCTACTGTTAACGAGACGGAACCAGTCCTCTACTGTTAACGAGACGGAACCAGTCCCTCTACTGTTAACGAGACGGAACCAGTCCCTCTACTGTTAACGGAGACGTGCCGAACACAGTCCCCCTACTGTTAACGAGACGGAACCAGTCCCTCTACTGTTAGCGAGACGGAACGGAACAGTCCAGTCGAGACGGAACCAGTCCCTCTACTGTTAACGAGACGGAACCAGTCCCTCTACTGTTAACGAGACGGAACCAGTCCCTCTACTGTTAACGAGACGGAACCAGTCCCTCTAACCAGTCCCTCTACTGTTAACGAGACGGAACCAGTCCCCTACTGTTAACGAGACGGAACCAGTCCCTCTACTGTTAACGAGACGGAACCAGTCCCTCTACTGTTAACGAGACGGAACCAGTCCCTCTACTGTTAACGAGACGGAACCAGTCCCTCTACTGTTAACGAGGCGGAACCAGTCCCTCTACTGTTAACGAGGCGGAACCAGTCCCTCTACTGTTAACGAGACGGAACCAGTCCCTCTACTGTTAACGAGACGGAACCAGTCCCTCTACTGTTAACGAGACGGAACCAGTCCCCCCTACTGTTAACGAGACGGAACCAGTCCCTCTACTGTTAACGAGACGGAACCAGTCCCTCTACTGTTAACGAGACGGAACCAGTCCCTCTACTGTTAATCGAGACGGAACCAGTCCCTCTACTGTTAACGAGACGGAACCAGTCCCTCTACTGTTAACGAAACCAGTCCCTCTACTGTTAACGAGTCCCTCTACGGAACCCAGTCCCTCTACTGTTAACGAGACGGAACCAGTCCCTCTACTGTTAACGAGACGGAACCAGTCCCTCTACTGTTAGACGGAGGCGGAACCAGTCCCTCTACTGTTAACGAGACGGAACCAGTCCCTCTACTGTTAACGAGACGGAACCAGTCCCTCTACTGTTAACGAGAGGCGGAACCAGTCCCTCTACTGTTAACGAGACGGAACCAGTCCCTCTACTGTTAACGAGACGGAACCAGTCCCTCTACTGTTAACGAGACGGAACCAGTCCCTCTACTGTTAACGAGACGGAACCAGTCCCCCTACTGTTAACGAGACGGAACCAGTCCCCCTACTGTTAACGGACGGAACCAGTCCCTCTACTGTTAACGAGACGGAACCAGTCCCCTACTGTTAACAACCAGTCCCTCTACTGTTAACGAGACGGAACCAGTCCCCCCTCTACTGTTAACGAGACGGAACCAGTCCCTCTACTGTTAACGAGACGGAACCAGTCCCTCTACTGTTAACGAGACGGAACCAGTCCCCCTACTGTTAACGAGACGGAACCAGTCCCTCTACTGTCCCCAGTCCCTCTACTGTTAACGAGACGGAACCAGTCCCTCTACTGTTAACGACGGAACCCAGTCCCTCTACTGTTAACGAGACGGAACCAGTCCCTCTACTGTTAACGTTAACGAGAAACCAGTCCCTCTACTGTTAACGAGACGGAACCAGTCCCCCTACTGTTAACGACGGAACCAGTCCCTCTACTGTTAACGGAACCAGTCCCTCTACTGTTAACGACCCAGTCCCCTACTGTTAACGAGACGGAACCAGTCCCCTACTGTTAACGAGACGGAACCAGTCCCTCTACTGTTAACGAGACGGAACCAGTCCCTCTACTGTTAACGAGACGGAACCAGTCCCCCTACTGTTAACGAGACGGAACCAGTCCCTCTACTGTTAACGGAGACGGAACCAGTCCCTCTACTGTTAACGAGACGGAACCAGTCCCCCTACTGTTAACTCCCCCTACTGTTAACGAGACGGAACCAGTCCCCTACTGTTAACGAGACGGAACCAGTCCCCTACTGTTAACGAGACGGAACCAGTCCCCCCAGACGGAACCAGTCCCCCTACTGTTAACGAGACGGAACCAGTCCCCCTACTGTTAACGGAGACCAGTCCCCCACTGTTAACGAGACGGAACCAGTCCCCCCACTGTTAACGAGACGGAACCAGTCCCCCACTGTTAACGAGACGGAACCAGTCCCCCACGAGACGGAACCAGTCCCCACTGTTAACGAGACGGAACCAGTCCCCCACTGTTAACGAGACGGAACCACAGTCCCCCCACTGTTAACGAGACGGAACCAGTCCCCCCACTGTTAACCGGAACCAGTCCCCCCACTGTTAAGACGGAACCAGTCCCCACTGTTACGGAACCAGTCCCCCCACTGTTAACCCCCACTGTTAACGAGAACGGAACCAGTCCCCCCACTGTTAGTCCCCCACTGTTAACGAGACGGAACCAGTCCCCCCACTGTTAACTCCCCCTACTGTTAACGAGACGGAACCAGTCCCCCTGTTAACCTCTGTTAACGAGACGGAACCAGTCCCTCTACTGTTAACGAGACTGTTATTGAGACGGAACCAGTCCCTCTACTGTTAACGAGACGGAACCAGTCCCTCTACTGTTAACGAGACGGAACCAGTCCCTCTACTGTTAACGAGACGGAACCAGTCCCTCTACTGTTAACGAGACGGAACCAGTCCCTCTACTGTTAACGAGACGGAACCAGTCTCTCTACTGTTAACTAGACAGAACCAATCTACCACAAGTACGGTCTACTGTTAACTAGACAGAACCAGTCTATCTACCACTAGTACTATCTACTGTTAGACTGGTTCCATCTAGTTATCTTCCACTAGTACCACTACTGATGTATCTATGTTGCATCTCTGACAGAAGTGGTGACAAGATGTGGAAACACCTACTTCTTCTGCAGTTTCCTGTTCTTCTCAGCGGGGCCGCCTAGTTTGCCCAGCCCCAGTGCATCCTGGGGAGAGGTCTCTGCCTCGGGGGTACCAGCTGTGAGGAGAGATGGAGGGTCAGAGGTTAAAGTCGGTGCAGGTAGTCCCTTCCTGTTTCAGCTTGTATTCTTCTGTTTGCTGCCTAATGAACTTGAACCAGCAGGCATGTTTTGGGGGGCTGACCTTGGCTGCCAGGGGACTCCTTGCTCCTGGGGGCCTGGCCGTCCCTTCTCCTTCTTGCCGAAGAGGCGCCCGATGGAGGACTTGATGCTCTTCTTCTTGGCTGCCTTGTTCAGAGAGTCCTGACTGCTGTTACTGCTGCTGGGGTTACTACCTGGCCGTCCTGTAGGGTGGTCATACTGAGACAGAGAGAGGAGGGGTGAGAGGAAGAGAGAAAAGGGGGAGCGAGAGAGAGAGAAGGGGAGCGAGAGAGAGAGAAGGGGGAGCGAGAGAGAGAGAAGGGGGATCGAGAGAGAGAGAAGGGGGATCGAGAGAGAGAGAAGGGGGATCGAGAGAGAGAAGGGGATCGAGAGAGAGAAGGGGAGCCAGAGAGAGAAGGGGGAGCCAGAGAGAGAAGGGGGAGCGAGATAGAGAAGGGGGAGCGAGATAGAGAAGGGGGAGCGAGAGAGACAAGGGGATCGAGAGAGACAAGGGGATCGAGATGAGCATGAACGCATAGAGAGATATACAGAGAGAAAGAGAGAAAGCGAGGGAGAGAGATGTGGATAGATAGATTGAAAGATCAGAAACAGAGGGATGAAGGGATGGATGAACGGGACAGATAAGAGAACGACAGAAGGAGAGAGAGAGAGAAACATGGCTATTGTAGAAAACAGAGTGAGATATTGGTTAGGCAGAAAGGGGCTTCCTACCTGCGGATGTCCCTGATGTCCTCATGGCTGGCAGTGTGGCTGGCCCCCTTGTGCAGGCGCATGGAGCGCGGGGTGGTGGGAGGAGACGTCTCACACTGGATTGTGGTCTTGTCGTCCTGGGCAGACTAGACATAACACGGGGACACTCAGTCAGTCACTGTCTTCTAACGGAAAAGGGGTAGAGGGGTAGAGCTTTTAAAAAGCGTCTCCTCCCTCTCTGTATTGAGTGGATGGGGAGGACAGAGGAGAAGACAGACTAGTTCTTCAACCTGGAAAGAAGAAAATAACAGTCTCCCCTCACTTTGTGACATGTTCATTTCAGGATGTTCAAGACACTCAGGGTTTGGGAAGTGTAGAGGTGAGACACGTGTGACGGGGGGGGGGGGGGGGGTCAAGGTTTGAGGAAGTAAGGAAGTGTGGGGTTGGGAAGTCACGTTTTAGGGGTGGTGTAGAGACTAGACTACAGGTTATGGTTGGGAAGGTGCAGGCAGGCAGGCAGGGTAGAGGTCAGAGAGAGAGCAGTAACTAGCGTGGTCTCTAGATTACCTTCCTGCGGTGCTTGCGCAGGTCACTAGGCTGAAGCATGGCAGCGGAGGAGGAGAGAAGAGAGACGTTAGATACACTACCAGCAGAACAGAAAGCTCAGCACAGGCACACACACTACACAAGGTGTGTGTAGAGGGAGAGTGTCTTCCAAAGAGACACACACACACACACACACAGAGAGACAGACACACACAGAGAGACAGACACACACAGAGAGACAGACACACACAGAGAGACAGACACACACAGAGAGACAGACACACACAGAGAGACAGACAGACCTGTGAAAAAGTAAAGTCCAACATGCAGTTGAGGACAAAACTGTGGAAATCAGGTCGACCATGTTACATACAGTCCTCTACTGTCTGTCTCCCCCCCACCACCCTACATCACTCTATTGTCTCCCCTACCACCACCCTACATCACTCTACTGTCTGTCTCCCCCCCCACCACCCTACATCACTCTACTGTCTCCCCACCACCACCCCCACCACCCTACTGTCTCCTCCTACCACCACCCTGCATTACTACATCACTCTACTGTCTCCTCCTACCACCACCCTGCATTACTACATCACTCTACTGTCTCCTCCTACCACCACCCTGCATTACTACATCACTCTACTGTCTCCTCCTACCACCACCCTGCATTACTACATCACTCTACTGTCTCCTCCTACCACCACCCCTGCATTACTACATCACTCTCCCCCTACTGTCTCCTCCTACCACCACCCTGCATTACTACATCACTCACTGTCTCCCCTACACCACCCTCTCATGTCTCCTCCTACCACCACCCTGCACTGTCTCCCTTTCTACATTACCACTCTACTGTCTCCTCCTACCACCACCCTGCATTACTACATCACTCTACTGTCTCCCCCCTACATCACTCTACTGTCTCCTCCTACCACCACCCTGCATTACTACATCACTCTACTGTCTCCCCCCTACATCACTCTACTGTCTCCTCCTACCACCCTGCATTACTACATCACTCTACTGTCTCCTCCTACCACCACCACCATCTGCATTACTACATCACTCTACTGTCTCCTCCTACCACCACCCTGCATTACTACATCAGTCTACTGTCTCCTCCTACCACCACCCTGCATTACTACATCACTCTACTGTCTCCTTCTACCACCCTACATTACCACATCACTCTACTGTCTCCTCCTACCACCACCCTGCATTACTACATCACTCTACTGTCTCCTCCTACCACCCTGCATTACTACATCACTCTACTGTCTCCTCCTACCACCACCCTGCATTACTACATCACTCTACTGTCTCCCCTACATCACTCTACTCCTCCACTACCACCACCACCCTGCATTACTACATCACTCTACTGTTACTCCTCCTGTCTCCCCCTACCACCACCACCACCATCTGCATTACTACATCACTCTACTGTCTCCTCCTACCACCACCCTGCATTACTACATCAGTCTACTGTCTCCTCCTACCACCACCCTGCATTACAACATCACTCTACTGTCCCCCCCCCTACCACCACCCTGCATTACTACATCACTCTACTGTCTCCCCACCCACCACCCTACATCACTCTCCTCCTACCACCCTTGTCTCCCCTACCACCACCCTGCATTACTACATCACTCTACTGTCTCCTCCTACCACCACCCTGCATTACTACATCACTCTACTGTCTCCCCCTACCACCACCCTGCATTACTACATCACTCTACTGTCTCCTCCCCCTATCATTACTACATCACTCTACTGTCTCCTCCTACCACCCTGCATTACTCATCCTACTGTCTCCCCCTACCACCACCCTGCATTACTACATCACTCTACTGTCTCCTCCTACCACCACCCTGCATCACTACTACATCACTCTACTGTCTCCCCTACATTACTACATCACTCCACTGTCCCCCTACCCTATCACTCTACTGTCTCCCCTACATTACTACATCACTCCACTGTCCCCCTACATCACTCCACTACTGTCTCCCCTGCATTACTCATCACTCTACTGTCCCCCCTACCCACCACCCTGCATTACTACATCACTCTACTGTCTCCTCCTACCACCCTACATCACTCTACTGTCTCCTCCTACCACCACCCTGCATTACTACATCACTCTACTGTCTCCTCCTACCACCACCCTGCATTACACACTGTCTCCCCTACCACCCCTCTTACTGTCTCCTCCTACCACCACCCTGCATTACTACATCACTCTACTGTCTCCTCCTACCACCACCCTGCATTACTACATCACTCTACTGCCTCCACCCTGTCCTACCACCACCCTACATTACTACATCACTCTACTCTCCCCTACTCTACATCACTCTACTGTCTCCCCCTACCACCACCCTACATGTACATCACTCTACTGTCTCCCCTACCTACACCACACCACCCTGCATTACTACATCACTCTACTGTCTCCCCCTCCCACCACCCTGCACCACCCTGCTTTACTACATTACTCTACTGTCTCCTCCTACCACCACCCTACATTACTACATCACTCTCCACCTACTGTCTCATCACTCTACTGTCTCCTCCTACCACCCTACATCACTCTACTGTCTCCTCCTACCACCACCCTGCATTACTACATCACTCTACTGTCTCCTCCTACCACCCTGCATTACTACATCACTCTACTGTCTTACTACATCACCTACTGTCTCCTCTACCACCACCCTGCATTACTACATCACTCTACTGTCTCCTACCACCCCCTACCACCACCCTACATCACTCTACTGTCTCCCCCTACCACCCCTGCACCCTGCATTACTACATCACTCTACTGTCTCCCCCCCCTACCACCACCCTGCATTACTACATCACTCTACTGTCTCCTCCCCACCACCCTAACACCACTACTGTCTACATTACTACATCACTCTACTGTCTCCTCCTACCACCCTGCATTACTACATCACTCTACTGTCTCCTCCTACCACCACCCTGCATTACTACATCACTCTGTCTCCTCCTACTGTCCCCTCTACTGTCCCTCCCCCTACCACCACCCTGCATTACTACATCACTCTACTGTCTCCCCCTACATTACTACATCACTCCACTGTCCCCCCCTACATCACTCCACTGTCTCCCCCCTACATTACTCCACTCTACTGTCCCCCCCCACTACATCACTACATCACTGTCTCCCCTACCACCACCCTGCATTACTACATCACTCTACTGTCTCCCCTACTACCACCACCCTGCATTACTACATCACTCTACTGTCTCCTCCTACCACCACCCTGCATTACTACATCACTCCACCACCCTACTGTCTCCCCCCCACCACCCTCCTACCACCTACTGTCCCCCCTGCATTACTACATCACTCTACTGTCTCCCCTACCACCACCCTGCATTACTACATCACTCTACTGTCTCCTCCTACCACCACCCTGCATTACTACATCACTCTACTGTCTCCTCCTACCACCACCCTGCATTACTACATCACTCTACTGTCTCTCCACCCCTACCACCACCCTACCACATTACTACATCACTGTCTCCCCCCCCTACCACCACCCTACATCACTCTACTGTCTCCACTCTACCCACCACCACCCTGCATTACTACATCACTCTACTGTCTCCCCCTACCACCACCCTACATTACTACATCACTCTACTGTCTCCCCTACCCACCACCCCCCCCTACATCACTCTACTGTCTCCCCCACCACACTACACACTCTACTGTCTCCCTACCACCCTGCATTACTACATCACTCTACTGTCTCCTCCTACCACCACCCTGCATTACTACATGTCTCTACCACCACCCTACTGTCTCCTCCTGTCCACCCCTACATTACTACATCACTCTACTGTCTCCACCCCCTACCACCACCCTACATCACTCTACTGTCTCCTCCTACCACCACCCTGCATTACTATCACTCTACTACCACCACCCTCATTACTACATCACTGTCTCCACCACCCTACCACACTCTACTGTCTACATCACTTACTGTCTACCACTCCTACCACCACCCTGCATTACTACATCACTCTACTGTCTCCCCTACCACCATCCTCTACATCTCCTCCTACCACCACCCTCATTACTCATCACTTGCTCCTCCTACCACCACCCTGCATTACTACATCACATTACTACATCACTCTACTGTCTCCCTCATTACTACATCACTCCACTGTCCCCCCCACCCTACATCACTACTACATCACTCTACTGCCCCCACCACCACCACCCTGCATTACTACATCACTCTACTGTCTCCTCCTACCACCCTGCATTACAACATCACCACCACCCTACATTACTACATCACTCTACTGTCTCCTCCTACCACCACCATTACTGTCATTACTACATCACTCTACTGTCTCCTCCTACCACCACCCTGCATTACATACATCACTACATCACTGTCTCCCCCTACCACCACCCTTACTACATCACTCCACTCTCCCCCCCACCACCCTATTACATCACTCTACTGTCTCCCCCTACATTACTACATCACTACCTCCCACTGTCCCCCCTCCTCCTACCATCACATCCACTGTCTCCCCTGCATTACTACATCACTCTACTGTCCCCCCTACCACCACCCTGCATTACTACATCACTCTACTGTCTCCTCCTACCACCCTGCATTACTACATCACTACTACTGTCTCCTCCTACCACCACCACCCTGCATTACTACATCACTCTACTGTCTCCTCCTACCACCACCCTACATTACTACATCACTCTACTGTCTCCTCCTACCACCCTGCATTACTACATCACTCTACTGTTACTACATCACTCCTACCACCACCCTGCATTACTACATCACTCTACTGTCTCCTCCTACCACCACCCTGCATTACTACATCACTCTACTGTCTCCACCCCCTACCACCACCCTCCTACATTACTACATCACTACTGTCTCCCCTACCACCACCCTGCATTACTACATCACTCTACTGTCTCCCCCCTACCACCACCCTACATTACTACATCACTCCCCCTACTGCATCTACATCCTCTACCCACCACCCTACTATCACTCTACTGTCTCCCACCCACCACCCTGCATGCATTACTACATCACTCTACTGTCTCCTCCTACCATCACTCTACAGTCTTCCTACTACATTACTACATCTCTACTGTCTCCTCTCCACCACCCTACCACCACCCTACATTACTACATCACTCTACTGTCTACCTCCCCCCTACCACCACCCTACATCACTCTACTGTCTCCTGCATTACTACCACTCTACTGTCTCCCCTACCCACCCTGCATTACTACATCACTCTACTGTCTCCTCCTACCACCACCACTGCATTACTACATCACTCTACTGTCTCCTCCTACCACCCTGCATTACTACATCACTCTACTGTCTCTACTGTCTCTCCTACCACCACCCTGCATTACTACATCACTCTACTGCCTCCACCCCCTGTCTACATCTCCTACCACCACCCTGCATTACTACATCACTCTACTACTGTCCCTCCCCTACCACCACCCTGCATTACTACATCACTCTACTGTCTCCCCCTACCACCACCCTACATTACTACATCCCTACATCACCACCCTACATCACTCTACTGTCTCCCCCTACCACCACCCTGCATTACTACATCACTCTACTGTCTCCTCCCCACACACCCTGCATTACTACATCACTGTCTACTGTCTCCCCCTACCACCACCCTGCATTACTACATCACTCTACTGTCTCCTCCCCACCACCCTAACACCACTCCTACATTACTACATCACTCTACTGTCTCCTCCTACCACCCTGCATTACTACATCACTCTACTGTCTCCTCCTACCACCACCCTGCATTACTACATCACTCTACTGTCCCCCCCCCCCTACCACCACCCTACATTACTACATCACTCTACTGTCTCCCCCTACATTACTACATCACTCCACTGTCCCCCTACATCACTCTACTGTCTCCCTACATTACTCCACTGTCCCCCTACATCACTCCACTGTCTCCCACCACCCTGCATTACTACATCACTCTACTGTCTCCTCCTACCACCACCCTGCACCATCTACATTACTACATCACTCTACTGTCTCCTCCTACCACCACCCTGCATTACTACATCACTCTACTGTCTCCTCCTACCACCACCCTGCATTACTACATCACTCTACTGTCTCCTCCTACCACCACCCTGCATTACTACATCACTCTACTGTCTCCTCCTACCACCACCCTGCATTACTACATCACTCTACTCCACCCCTACCACCACCCTACATTACCATCACACCTCCCCCTACCACCACCCTACATTACTACATCACTCTACTGTCTCCCCACCCACCACCCTGTCTCCCCATTGCATTACTACATCACTCTACTGTCTCCTACCACCCTACTACACTCTACCCTCCTACCACCACCCTACATTACTACATCATTACTACATCACTCTACTGTCTCCTCCTACCACATTACACATCACTCTACACCCCCCTACCACCACCCTACATCACTCTACTGTCTCCTCCTACCACACCCTCACTCATCACTCTATTGTCTCCCCCTACCACCACCCTCTTACTACATCACTCTATTGTCTCCCCTACCACCACCCTTTACTACATCACTACTGTCCACTGTCCCCCCCCCTACATCACTCTACTGTCTCCCCCCACCACCACCACCTGCATTACTACATCACTACCACCCTGCATTACAACATCTCTACAGTCTCCTCCTACCACCCTGCATACTACATCACTCTACTGTCTCCCCCTACATTACTACATCACTCCACTCCCCCCTACATCACTCTACTGTCTCCCCTACATTACTACATTCCACTGTCCCCCTACATCACTCTACTGTCTCCTCCTACCACCACCCTGCATTACTACATCACTCTACTGTCCCCCCTACCACCACCCTCATTACTACATCACTCTACTGTCTCCCCCTACATTACTACATCACTCCACTGTCCCCCCCTACATCACTCTACTGTCTCCCCTACATTACTACATCACTCTACTGTCCCCCCTACACCTACTGTCCTACATTACTACATCACTCTACTGTAGTCTGTCCACATTCAAACATACACAGTCTGAAATCTGGGGAAATCACACTGAGGTCAAAGATCAGAGGAGGGAGCAGAGTGAAACCACTGCAAAACACACTCCGGGAGGGGAGGGGTTCAGTCTGCTCGTAGCTAATGGCTGAGCTACTGCTTTATGGGGGACACAGCGACCGTGCTCACACAGCGACCGTGCCCTCACACAGCGACCGTGCCCTCACACAGCGACCGTCCTCACACAGCGACCGTGCCCTCACACATGGGTGTTCTTAAAAAACCCATTTGAGTATTAATTGGTTTAAGTTGATACAGAAAATGAAACACACAACAGACTGTTTACCTAAAGGATCGGGACTGTTTACCTAAAGGATCGGGACTGTTTACCTAAGGATCTACCTAAAGGATCGGGACTGTTTACCTAAAGGATCGGGACTGTTTACCTAAAGGATCGGGACTGTTTACCTAAAGGATCAGGACTGTTTACCTAAAGGATCAGGACTGTTAACCTAAAGGATCGGGACCTGGGTAGTGTTCAGGGGGCACAACATGAAGAAAACCAGCATCAACGTGTCCAATGTTGAAATGTTTTGCCACGATGTGCCCTACTGAACACAACCTAGGACTGTGGTAATAATATTTGACTCGTGTCATGTGACAGGGGATTGAGGCAGAAATGGATATGGGACTCGTGTCATGTGACAGGGGAGTGAGGCAGCCAGGGATATGGGATTCGTGTCATGTGACAGGGGAGTGAGGCAGCCAGGGATATGGGATTCGTGTCATGTGACAGGGGATTGAGGCAGCCAGGGATATGGGACTCGTGTCATGTGACAGGGGAATGAGGCAGCCAGGGTTGATG
Organism: Oncorhynchus nerka; assembly: GCF_034236695.1. Classification (NCBI taxonomy): domain Eukaryota; kingdom Metazoa; phylum Chordata; class Actinopteri; order Salmoniformes; family Salmonidae; genus Oncorhynchus; species Oncorhynchus nerka. The sequence continues at coordinate 12,210 of NW_027039134.1, read as the reverse complement.
TGCCCCTGCATGCCTTTTCTCCAGCTTGGCATCTCTAGAGTAAATAAACAAATGGAGTAGCAGCACATATTTCCACGGAAGGTTCTCCTCGTCCTGCTCCGAACACAGGAAGAGATAAGAGAACCAGGAAAGGGGGGGGGGGGGGTGGACAGAACTCAAACGCAGAACTTAATCAAGCTGAGGGGAAAAGACTTCATTTAACTCTGTCGTGTCTGAAATGAAGTCTGAATTGAGCACAACAAGGCTCTACTTTAACTGATATCAAAATCAACAGCCATTCTGTCTGGCGTGTGATGAGCTAACAGCCAAACAGAGTTTTTACATTTGCTCTGCATCTTCATTGGTTAAGCTACCTGCCTGATCTTTTTCTGAAGTCCAATGGGGGCCCAGCATTCTAGGACAACTTCAAAACCCTCCCATGGGAGGCTAGTGAACAGCTAGTGATTACTGTGTGGCCCCACAGATGGACCGTGGGACAGGGGGCGGTGTGTGTGAGTGCGACCCCAGGCTGACTGAACCCTGCCTGGGGAAGAGAGGACGACGGTAGGGGGTGATACCTGGAAGTAGCATGGAGCATAGCTACAGGCAGGGGGGGCAGGTAAGCTAATGCTAGCAGCAGGGTAGGGCAGGTAAGCTACTGTCTGCTGGTGGGACAGGGACCTCTGGATCACATAGGGGTTATAGAGGTAGTGCTGGGGGAACACAGGTACAGATTACACACACGTCACCTACCAAATACAAAACGCCAAACTAGTAGTTAGTTCCATGAACGTGTCAGAAACACTGAACAGAGGAAAACATTTGATTCTAACAGACACAGATGTGACAACACAGATCTCCTGTGGACTAGTATGAACAGGGGATGGTATTATGATCCAATAATGACACATGACAGTTAGTGAAGCTAAAGGAATGGAGAGAGAGAGCAGAGATGAGATAGACAAGAGAAGGAAGACTAGGTCATCCTAGGGAGGGCGAGGTCATCCTAGGGGAGGGCGAGGTCATCCTAGGGTAGGGGTCGGGAGGTCATCCTAGGGGAGGGGGAGGGCGAGGTCATCCTAGGGGAGGTCATTCTAGGTCATCCTAGGGGAGGAAGGTCATCCTAGGGTAGGGCGAGGTCATCCTAGGGAGGCGAGGTCATCCTAGGGGAGGGCGAGGTCATCCTAGGGGAGGGCGAGGTCATTCTAGGGAGGACGAGGTCATCCTAGGGAGGGCGAGGTCATCCTAGGGGAGGGAGGCGAGGTCATCCTAGGGGAGGGCGAGGTCATTCTAGGGGAGGCGAGGTCATTCTAGGGAGGACGAGGTCATTCTAGGGGAGGATGATTGAAAGGCTGCTTGTTTCAGAGAGGAAGAAAGAGGAGCTGGTTGATCAACATGGATGGACTGAAGCTGAATGAGTAAAGGAGACTGATGATGGATGGAGTGTAGGGCCCAAATCCCCTCTAAACCCTCGCCCTGCACCCTAAACCCTACGCCCTGCACCTAAACCCTACGCCCTTGTGGAGAACAGAGGATATAACAAGCGTCGGTAATATGATGAGAGCCCCACTTGTTCTCTGATAGGCTAGTTGGAACTTCCACCAATCAAATCCTCTCAGATCTCCACAAGGGCATAGGTCTCTCTCTCACCAGGGTCATGACTCCCATGCGGTCCACCTCTCGGTTGGGGCTGCGGTTGGGGATGCGTCGCGGTGTGGAGGAGCCTGAGCCGGGGGGCGACGAGCCCCCATGGAGGAGGGGGATGGAGCTCATGGAGCGGAGCGGCTGGCCCCAGGCTGTCCCCGCTGCCCACACGGCTCTCCATCTCCTCTGCCAGCATGGCTGTGTTCTCCTTCTCCTCCTGAATCATCCTGGAGGGGGTGGGGGGGAGAAGGGAGAGGAGAGACGGGGGGAGGAGAGACGGGGGGGGGGAGGGAGGAGGAGAGGAGGGGAGAGCGAGCGAGAGGAGGAGACGGGGGAGAGCGAAGCGCGAAGAGACGGGGAGAGAGCGGGGAGAGGGAGAGCGAGGAGAGGGAGAGCGAGGAGAGGGAGAGCGAGGAGAGGGAGAGCGAGGAGAGGGAGAACGAGGCGAGGGAGAGCGAGGAGAGGGAGAGCGAGGAGAGGGAGAGCGAGGAGAGGGAGAGCGAGGAGAGGGAGAACGAGGCGAGGGAGAGCGAGGAGAGGGAGAGCGAGGAGAAGGAGAGCGAGGAGAAGGAGAGCGAGATGTTAGTGCTAGCATCTCCTTGTTTTCTCTAAAATAAAAAAAGGAAAATGTTGCTCATCAGATTACTAGAATGAATCTCCAGAATGATGTTGAAATACATCCAACATGTTGATAGTAGGGGTGTGTGTGTGTGTGTACCTGATCTCGTTGTTGATGGCGTCCAGCTGTTCCTGCAGCATGAGGGCCAGGGTCTGAGCGTCAGCCTGGCCGGCAGGGGACAGCAGGTCCACGGAGCTGAAGATGGTCTCGCGCTCATCGTCCTCCAGGTCTGACGTCTCCAGGTCAGACTCAAACGCCTGAGCAACGTTGGCCAGAACATTAGCCTGCTGCACGCGCTCCCACTCCTGTTCATTCAGAGTCTGGACCTGAGGAGAGAAGGGGGGAGAAAGGGAGAGGGAGGGAGGGAGTATTTGGGAGGGAGGGAGGGAAAGGTTACAGAGAAAGTTAGCCTAACCGTATCAGAGAGTCCAGGATACCTTTCAGCCATGCTCTGTAAAACACTCCACAGCAATGACTACAGACCAACACGATCAAATCAACCTCTCATTATTATGGTTGTCTTCACTATGACTTACATGTCTCTGATGTCCAGAGAGGAAGCAGAGAGAGAGAAAACACCATCAGATACAGAACAAATATATATATGAGAGAGAGAGAGAGAGAGAGAACCATCAGATACAGAACAAATGACAGGGAAGGAGACAAACAACAGTTTGTGGGCCGGAGATGACTTCAACACAGACAATAGATATCTGAGCTGAATGATCTGGAACATCAGTATCTAGATCCACCAGACAGACACCAGCTGTCAATATTCCATTTAAACTGTCCCTCACTAGGACACACACGGCCTCGGGGTTCACCTTGGAGGTTCGTCCCGTAGCGGGCGAGACGCCCCTTCTGGGGCCGCCTCAGCACCAGCGCTGCCGTAGTGGTCCGTGGCTGTCCATCATGGAGGAGGCCGACACCGGGTACCGGAAGTCTGGGGTGCTGCCTTGGTGAGACCGCCTGAGAGCGCACATACATCACACACACATACACACATACATCACACACACATACATCACACACACATACATCACACACACACACATACATCACACACATCACACACACAAGGACAGACACGCAACACACACACAAAAAAAGATCAATCACAAAGAAGAGGTGGACAGAGGCCAGAGCACTGGCCAATCATGTGTGGGCCAGAGTCCAGTGCGGCCAATGAGAAAGCTGATTATTTTACCCATGGTGCAGCAGTGAGTTGCTCCTGTTCCTGCCTTGCTCGTTCTCCGCCCGCATCGTCTCAATCTGGATCAATAGCTGCTCCTGAAGGAGGAAGAGAGGGAAGGAGGGGATAGGAAGAGGGGGAAGGAAGGAGAGCGGGAGGGAGGAGAGGGTAGGAAGAGAGGGAACCAGGGAGAGAGGAGGGGATAGGAAGAGAGGGAAGGAGGGGATAGGAAGAGAGGGAAGGAGGGGATAGGAAGAGAGGGAAGGACGGGATAGGAAGAGAGGGAAGGAGGGAGAGGAGGGAGGAGAGAGGAGGGAGTAGGAAAAGAGGCAAGGAGGTAGAGAGGGAGGGAGAGGTGAGGGGAGAAGGGGTAGGAAGAGAGGGAGAAAGAGGGGAGAAAGACAGACATGAGGAGTCTCATTGGCAATGAGAATCAAACACAGTGATGCCAACTCTCCAGTTGTTCAGAGGAGACAGCATCCAGAGTCAACAGTCCTTACCTTCTCATGGTGCGTTTCAACCAGCTTCTTACTGTGCTCCAGATCTCTGATCAGGCCGTTCTGGAGGACAGACAGCACATGGAGGACAGACCCACCCATGGAGAATCAGCACAGCATTGTCCCAGCTGTAACCTAACCCACCCACCTTGTCCTCTAGGGCAGACATCCTCTCCTTGAGGTGAAGCTGTAGCCTAACCCACCCACCTTTTCCTCTAGGGCAGACATCCTCTCCTTGAGGTGAAGCTGTAGCCTAACCCACCCACCTTTCCTCTAGGGCAGACATCCTCTCCTTGAGGTGAAGCTAACCCACCCACCCACCTTGTCCTCTAGGGCAGACATCCTCTCCTTGAGGTGAAGCTGTAACCTAACCCACCCACCTTGTCCTCTAGGGCAGACATCCTCTCCTTGAGGTGAAGCTGTAACCTAACCCACCCACCTTGTCCTCTAGGGCAGACATCCTCTCCTTGAGGTGAAGCTGTAACTAACCCACCCACCTTGTCCTCTAGGGCAGACATCCTCTCCTTGAGGTGAAGCTGTAACCTAACCCACCCACCTTGTCCTCTAGGGCAGACATCCTCTCCTTGAGGTGAAGCTGTAGCCTAACCCACCCACCTTGTCCTCTAGGGCAGACATCCTCTCCTTGAGGTGAAGCTGTAACCTAACCCTCTCCTTGAGGTGAAGCCCACCCACCTTGTCCTCTAGGGCAGACATCCTCTCCTTGAGGTGAAGCTGTAACCTAACCCACCCACCTTGTCCTCTAGGGCAGACATCCTCTCCTTGAGGTGAAGCTGTAACCTAACCCACCCACCTTGTCCTCTAGGGCAGACATCCTCTCCTTGAGGTGAAGCTGTAGCCTAACCCACCCACCTTGTCCTCTAGGCAGACATCCTCTCCTTGAGGTGAAGCTTTAACCCTCTCCTTGACCCACCTTGTCCTCTAGGGCAGACATCCTCTCCTTGAGGTGAAGCTGTAACCTAACCCACCCACCTTGTCCTCTAGGGCAGACATCCTCTCCTTGAGGTGAAGCTTTAACCCACCCACCCACCTTGTCCTCTAGGGCAGACATCCTCTCCTTGAGGTGAAGCTGTAACCTAACCCACCCACCTTGTCCTCTAGGGCAGACATTCTCCTTGTGAAGCTTAACCCACCCACCCACCTTGTCCTCTAGGGCAGACATCCTCTCCTTGAGGTGAAGCTGTAACCTAACCCACCCACCTTGTCCTCTAGGGCAGACATCCCTCTCCTTGAGGTGAAGCTGTAACCCACCCACCCACCTTGTCCTCTAGGGCAGACATCCTCTCCTTGAGGTGAAGCTGTAACCTAACCCACCCACCTTGTCCTCTAGGGCAGACATCCTCTCCTTGAGGTGAAGCTGTAACCCTAACCCACCCACCTTGTCCTCTAGGGCAGACATCCTCTCCTTGAGGTGAAGCTGTAACCTAACCCACCCACCTTGTCCTCTAGGGCAGACATCCTCCTTGAGACATCCTCCTTGAGGTGAAGCTGTAACCTAACCCACCCACCTTGTCCTCTAGGGCAGACATCCTCTCCTTGAGGTGAAGCTGTAGCCTAACCCACCCACCTTGTCCTCTAGGGCAGACATCCTCTCCTTGAGGTGAAGCTTTAACCCACCCACCTTGTCCTCTAGGGCAGACATCCTCTCCTTGAGGTGAAGCTGTAGCCTAACCCACCCACCTTGTCCTCTAGGGCAGACATCCTCTCCTTGAGGTGAAGCTGTAGCCTAACCCACCCACCTTGTCCTCTAGGGCAGACATCCTCTCCTTGAGGTGAAGCTTTAACCCACCCACCTTGTCCTCTAGGGCAGACATCCTCTCCTTGAGGTGAAGCTGTAACCTAACCCACCCACCTTGTCCTCTAGGGCAGACATCCTCTCCTTGAGGTGAAGCTTTAACCCACCCACCTTGTCCTCTAGGGCAGACATCCTCTCCTTGAGGTGAAGCTGTAACCTAACCCACCCACCCACCCACCTTGTCCTCTAGGGCAGACATCCTCTCCTTGAGGTGAAGCTGTAGCCTAACCCACCCACCTTGTCCTCTAGGGCAGACATCCTCTCCTTGAGGTGAAGCTGTAACCTAACCCACCCACCCACCTTGTCCTCTAGGGCAGACATCCTCTCCTTGAGGTGAAGCTGTAACCTAACCCACCCACCTTGTCCTCTAGGGCAGACATCCTCTCCTTGAGGTGAAGCTGTAGCCTAACCCACCCACCCTGTCCTCTAGGGCAGACATCCTCTCCTTGAGGTGAAGCTGTAACCTAACCCACCCACCCACCTTGTCCTCTAGGGCAGACATCCTCTCCTTGAGGTGAAGCTGTAACCTAACCCACCCACCTTGTCCTCTAGGGCAGACATCCTCTCCTTGAGGTGAAGCTGTAACCTAACCCACCCACCTTGTCCTCTAGGGCAGACATCCTCTCCTTGAGGTGAAGCTGTAGCCTAACCCACCCACCTTGTCCTCTAGGGCAGACATCCTCTCCCTTGAGGTGAAGCTGTAGCCTAACCCACCCACCTTGTCCTCTAGGGCAGACATCCTCTCCTTGAGGTGAAGCTTTAACCCACCCACCTTGTCCTCTAGGGCAGACATCCTCTCCTTGAGGTGAAGCTGTAGCCTAACCCACCCACCTTGTCCTCTAGGGCAGACATCCTCTCCTTGAGGTGAAGCTGTAGCCTAACCCACCCACCTTGTCCTCTAGGGCAGACATCCTCTCCTTGAGGTGAAGCTGTAACCTAACCCACCCACCCACCTTGTCCTCTAGGGCAGACATCCTCTCCTTGAGTGAAGCTGTAACCCACCCACCCACCTTGTCCTCTAGGGCAGACATCCTCTCCTTGAGGGGAAGCAGTAACCTAACCCACCCACCTTGTCCTCTAGGGCAGACATCCTCTCCTTGAGGTGAAGCTGTAACCTAACCCACCCACCTTGTCCTCTAGGGCAGACATCCTCTCCTTGAGGTGAAGCTGTAACCTAACCCACCCACCTTGTCCTCTAGGGCAGACATCCTCTCCTTGAGGTGAAGCTGTAACCTAACCCACCCACCTTGTCCTCTAGGGCAGACATCCTCTCCTTGAGGTGAAGCTGTAACCCTAACCCACCCACCTTGTCCTCTAGGGCAGACATCCTCTCCTTGAGGTGAAGCTGTACCTAACCCACCCACCTTGTCCTCTAGGGCAGACATCCTCTCCTTGAGGTGAAGCTTTAACCCACCCACCTTGTCCTCTAGGGCAGACATCCTCTCCTTGAGGTGAAGCTGTAGCCTAACCCACCCACCCACCCACCCTTGTCCTCTAGGGCAGACATCCTCTCCTTGAGGTGAAGCTGTAGCCTAACCCACCCACCTTGTCCTCTAGGGCAGACATCCTCTCCTTGAGGTGAAGCTGTAGCCTAACCCACCCACCTTTTCCTCTAGGGCAGACATCCTCTCCTTGAGGTGAAGCTGTAGCCTAACCCACCCACCTTGTCCTCTAGGGCAGACAACCTCTCCTTGAGGTGAAGCTGTAGCCTAACCCACCCACCTTGTCCTCTAGGGCAGACATCCTCTCCTTGAGGTGAAGCTGTAGCCTAACCCACCCACCTTGTCCTCTAGGGCAGACATCCTCTCCTTGAGGTGAAGCTGTAGCCTAACCCACCCACCTTGTCCTCTAGGGCAGACATCCTCTCCTTGAGGTGAAGCTGTAACCTAACCCACCCACCTTGTCCTCTAGGGCAGACATCCTCTCCTTGAGGTGAAGCTGTAGCCTAACCCACCCACCTTGTCCTCTAGGGCAGACATCCTCTCCTTGAGGTGAAGCTTTAACCCACCCACCTTGTCCTCTAGGGCAGACATCCTCTCCTTGAGGTGAAGCTGTAGCCTAACCCACCCACCTTGTCCTCTAGGGCAGACATCCTCTCCTTGAGGTGAAGCTGTAACCTAACCCACCACCTTGTCCTCTAGGGCAGACATCCTCTCCTTGAGGTGAAGCTGTAGCCCAACCCACCCACCTTGTCCTCTAGGGCAGACATCCTCTCCTTGAGGTGAAGCTTAACCTAACCCACCCACCTTTCCTCTAGGGCAGACATCCTCTCCTTGAGGTGAAGCTGTAACCTAACCCACCCACCTTGTCCTCTAGGGCAGACATCCTCTCCTTGAGGTGAAGCTTTAACCTAACCCACCCACCTTGTCCTCTAGGGCAGACATCCTCTCCTTGAGGTGAAGCTGTAACCTAACCCACCCACCCACCATCACCTTGTCCTCTAGGGCAGACATCCTCTCCTTGAGGTGAAGCTGTAGCCTAACCCACCCACCTTGTCCTCTAGGGCAGACATCCTCTCCTTGAGGTGAAGCTGTAACCTAACCCACCCACCTTGTCCTCTAGGGCAGACATCCTCTCCTTGAGGTGAAGCTGTAACCTAACCCACCCACCTTGTCCTCTAGGGCAGACATCCTCTCCTTGAGGTGAAGCTGTAGCCTAACCCACCCACCTTGTCCTCTAGGGCAGACATCCTCTCCTTGAGGTGAAGCTTTAACCCACCCACCTTGTCCTCTAGGGCAGACATCCTCTCCTTGAGGTGAAGCTTTAACCCACCCACCTTGTCCTCTAGGGCAGACATCCTCTCCTTGAGGTGAAGCTGTAGCCTAACCCACCCACCTTGTCCTCTAGGGCAGACATCCTCTCCTTGAGGTGAAGCTGTAGCCTAACCCACCCACCTTGTCCTCTAGGGCAGACATCCTCTCCTTGAGGTGAAGCTGTAACCTAACCCACCCACCCACCTTGTCCTCTAGGGCAGACAACCTCTCCTTGAGGTGAAGCTGTAACCCACCCACCCACCTTGTCCTCTAGGGCAGACATCCTCTCCTTGAGGGGAAGCAGTAACCTAACCCACCCACCTTGTCCTCTAGGGCAGACATCCTCTCCTTGAGGTGAAGCTGTAGCCTAACCCACCCACCTTGTCCTCTAGGGCAGACATCCTCTCCTTGAGGTGAAGCTGTAACCTAACCCACCCACCCACCTTGTCCTCTAGGGCAGACATCCTCTCCTTGAGGTGAAGCTGTAACCTAACCCACCCACCTTGTCCTCTAGGGCAGACATCCTCTCCTTGAGGTGAAGCTGTAACCTAACCCACCCACCTTGTCCTCTAGGGCAGACATCCTCTCCTTGAGGTGAAGCTGTACCCTAACCCACCCACCTTGTCCTCTAGGGCAGACATCCTCTCCTTGAGGTGAAGCTTTAACCCACCCACCTTGTCCTCTGGGCAGACATCCTCTCCTTGAGGTGAAGCTGTAGCCTAACCCACCTTGTCCTCTAGGGCAGACATCCTCTCCTTGAGGTGAAGCTGTAGCCTAACCCACCCACCTTGTCCTCTAGGGCAGACATCCTCTCCTTGAGGTTAAGCTGTAGCCTAACCCACCCACCTTTTCCTCTAGGGCAGACATCCTCTCCTTGAGGTGAAGCTGTAGCCTAACCCACCCACCTTGTCCTCTAGGGCAGACATCCTCTCCTTGAGGTGAAGCTGTAGCCTAACCCACCCACCTTGTCCTCTAGGGCAGACATCCTCTCCTTGAGGTGAAGCTGTAGCCTAACCCACCCACCTTGTCCTCTAGGGCAGACATCCTCTCCTTGAGGTGAAGCTGTAGCCTAACCCACCCACCTTGTCCTCTAGGGCAGACATCTTCTCCTTGAGGTGAAGCTGTAGCCTAACCCACCCACCTTTTCCTCTAGGGCAGACATCCTCTCCTTGAGGTGAAGCTGTAGCCTAACCCACCCACCTTGTCCTCTAGGGCAGACATCCTCTCCTTGAGGTGAAGCTGTAGCCTCTCGTTGGACTCTGACAGCAGCTTGTCCACCGTCTCCGACAGACGCCTGTTGTGCTCCTCGTTCATCTTCTCCCTCTGGCGCGCCTTCACAACACAAACGCTAATCAGAAGAGCTCCCAGACAGAGCAGGAAAAACTACCGCTTCCTTTATGACAGGAAACATTTTACAACACACATTTTAATTGTTTTCTTTCCATTTTCTGTTCATTAATGGATCTTTCGGTTGTATGAGGTAAAATCTTCACTGACTTATTTGAATGAGAATGAATATATTGTCTACAATGAAAGTACAATGATAATTAAAGACAGTCCAATGACCACATCTGTAAACAATGTCTGCCCAACAACACAGACTGACTGACTGCCAGCCAGATGACCTTTGACCCCATCTGTCTTACCCTGAGCAGTTCCTGGTTCTTCTCCTCCAGCTGAGCCTCCATCTGCCTCACCCTCTCCTCCACGTTGCCATGACGCTCCTCCGCCTGCGGGACAGACAGAGTCAAACACCTCATACTTGCAAAAACACAAACATTCCCAAACCTAAACCTTAACCCTTTAGGAATTAGATCTGAGAGGGCTGGGTCAGTGTGAGAGGACTGGAGAGGTTGAAGAGGGCTGGGTCAGTGTGAGAGGACTGGAGAAGTTGAAGAGGGCTGGCTAGGTGTGAGAGGACTGGAGAAGTTGAAGAGGGCTGGGTCAGGGCTGGAGTAGTGTGAAGAGGACTGGAGATTGAAGAGGGCTGGGTCAGTGTGAGAGGACTGGAGAGGTTGAAGAGGGGCTGGGTCAGAGAGGACTGTTGAAGAGGGCTGGGTCAGCTGGAGAGGTTGAAGAGGGCTGGGTCAGTGTGAGAGGACTGGAGAAGTTGAAGAGGGCTGGGTCAGTGTGAGAGGACTGGACTGGGTCAGTGTGAGAGGACTGGAGAGGTTGAAGAGGGCTGGGTCAGTGTGAGAGGACTGGAGAAGTTGAAGAGGGCTGGGTCAGTGTGAGAGGACTGGAGAAGTTGAAGAGGGCTGGCTAGGTGTGAGAGGACTGGAGAAGTTGAAGAGGGCTGGGTCAGTGTGAGAGGACTGGAGAGGTTGAAGAGGGCTGGGTCAGTGTGAGAGGACTGGAGAGGTTGAAGAGGGCTGGGTCAGTGTGAGAGGACTGGAGAAGTTGAAGAGGGCTGGCTAGGTGTGAGAGGACTGGAGAAGTTGAAGAGGGCTGGGTCAGTGTGAGAGGGGACTGGAGAGAGTTGAAGAGGGCTGGGTCAGTGTGAGAGGACTGAGAAGAAGAGGGCTTGAAGGACTGAGAGAGGGCTGGGTCTAGAGGACTGAGAGGTTGAAGAGGGCTGGGTCAGTGGAGGACTGAGAAGTTGAAGAGGGCTGGCTAGGTGTGAGAGGACTGGAGAAGGAAGAGGGCTGGCTAGGTGTGAGAGGACTGAGAGGTTGAAGAGGGCTGGGTCAGTGTGAGAGAGACTGAGAGAGGACTGGAGAGGTTGAAGAGGGCTGGGTAGGTGTGAGAGGACTGGAGAAGTTGAAGAGGGCTGGGTAGTGTGAGAGGACTGGAGAAGTTGAAGAGGGCTGGGTCAGGTGTGAGAGGACTGGAGAAGTTGAAGAGGGCTGGCTCAGTGTGAGAGGACTGGAGAAGTTGAAGAGGGCTGGGTCATGAGAGGACTGGAGAAGTTGAAGAGGGCTGGGTCAGTGTGGGAGAGGACTGGAGAAGTTGAAGAGGGCTGGCTAGGTGAGAGGACTGGGAGAAGTTGAAGAGGGCTGGCTAGGTGTGAGAGGACTGGAGAAGTTGAAGAGGGCTGGGTCAGTGTGAGAGGACTGAGAAGTTGAAGAGGGCTGGCGTAGGTGTGAGAGGACTGAGAAGTTGAAGAGGGCTGGGTAGGTGTGAGAGGACTGGAGTAGTTGAAGAGGGCTGGGTCTGGGGTGTGAGAGGACTGGAGAAGTTGAAGAGGGGCTGGGTCAGGTGTGAGAGGACTGAGAAGTTGAAGAGGGCTGGGTCAGTGTGAGAGGACTGGAGAAGTTGAAGAGGGCTGGGTCAGTGTGAGAGGACTGGAGAGGTTGAAGAGGGCTGGGTCAGTGGAGAGGACTGGAGAAGTTGAAGAGGGCTGGGTCAGTGAGGAGGACTGAGAAGTTGAAGAGGGGCTGGTTAGGTGAGAGGACTGGAGAAGTTGAAGAGGCTGGGTCAGTGAGGACTGGAGAAGTTGAAGAGGGCTGGGTCAGTGTGAGGACTGGAGAAGTTGAAGAGGGAAGGTCAGTGTGAGAGGACTGGAGAAGTTGAAGAGGGCTGGGTCAGTGAGAGGACTGAGAAGTTGAAGAGGGCTGGCTAGGTGAGAGGACTGGAGAAGTTGAAGAGGGCTGCCAGGTGAGAGGACTGAGAAGGAAGAGGGCTGGCTAGGTGTGTAGCTTCTTTCTCAGATCAATACAAATGACCTGAAAAGGCCCAGTCAGAGGCTTAGTACCATATAGGTTCATGTTAGG
>NW_027039133.1:0-48339 GCF_034236695.1 Oncorhynchus nerka | reverse complement strand
ATCTCTTCCCCTCGCCTTTCCCACCTCCCCCATCTCTCCCTGTCTCTTTCCCCCACTCATCTCCCCATCTCTCCCTTCTCTTTCCCATCTCACCCCCTACTTTCCCCATCTCCCCGTCTCCTCGACTCTTTCCATCTCTTCCCCTACGCATTTCCCATCTCTTCTCTCCCTGTCTCTTTTCCATCTCTTCCCTCGCCTTTCCACCTCCCCGTCTCCCCTGTCTCTTTCCCATCTCTCCCCCCTGCCTTTCCCACCTCCCCATCTCTCCCTGTCTCTTTTCCATCTCTTCCCCTCCTTATTTCCACCTCCCCGTCTCTCTTCTCTTTCCCATCTCACCCCCTACTTCTTTCCCATCTCCCCGTCTCTCTTGACCCGCTTTTCCATCTCTTCCCTCGCCTCCCATCTCCCAGATCTCTCCTGTGCCTCTTCCCCGTCTCACCTCGCCTTTCCATCTCCTAGTCTCTCCTTCTCTTTCCATCTGTTCTTCCATGTGCTGTCTCCCCATCTCTCCTGTCTCTTTTTCCATCTCTTCCCCTCGCCTTTCCATCTCCCCATCTCCCCCGTCTCTCCCTGTCTCTTTCCCATCTCCCCGTTTCCCATCTCCCCATCTCTCCTGTCTCTTTCCATCTCTCCTCTGCCTTTCCCACCTCCCGTCTCCCCCTGTCTCTTTCCATCTCTCCCCCTGCCCCACCTCGCCTTTCCCACCTCCCCTGTCTCTCCCTGTCTCTTTTCCATCTCTCCCCCTTGCCTTTCCCACCTCCTCATCTCTCCCTGTCTCTTTCCCATATCTCCCCATCTCTCCTGTCTCTTTCCCATCTCCCCATCTCTCTCCTTCTCTTTTCCATCTCCTGTCCTTTCCTTTCCCATCTCCGTCTCTCCCTGTCTCTTTCCATCTCTTCCCCTCGCCTTTCCCATCTCCCCATCTCTCCTGTCTCTTTCCCTGTCTCTTCCCCCTCGCCTTTCCCCGTCTCCCCATCTCCCCTGTCTCTTTCCATCTCTCCCCTCCCTTCTTTCCCATCTCCCCATCTCTCCTTCTCTTTCCCATCTCTTCCCCTCCCCATCTCCCCATCTCTCCCTGTCTCTTTCCATCTCTTCCCCTCTTTTCCTTTTCCCACCTCCCGTCTCTCCCTGTCTCTTTCCCATCTCCCCCCTCTTTCCCATCTCCCATCTCTCCTTCTCTTTCCCATCTCTTCCCATCCCCATCTCCCCATCTCTCCTGTCTCTTTTCCATCTCTTCCCCTCTCCTTTCCCATCTCCCCATCTCTCTCCTGTCTCTTTTCCATCTCTTCCCTCACCTTCCCATCTCCCATCTCTCCCTGTCTCTTTCCATCTCTTCCCCTCTCTTCTCCCTTCTCCCCCCATCTCTCCCCCTGTCTCTTTTTCCATCTCTTCCCCTTGCCTTTCCCATCTCCCCATCTCTCCCTTCTCTTTTCCATCTCTTCCCCTCACCTTTCCCATCTCCCCGTCTCTCCCTGTCTCTTTCCCATCTCTTCCCCTCGCCTTTCCCATCTCCCCCTCTCTCCCTTCTCTTTTCATCTCTTCCCCTCTCGCCTTTCCCATCTCCCCCTCTCTCCCTTCTCTTTTCCATCTCTCTCCCCTCGCCTTTCCCATCTCCCCATCTCTCCCTGTCTCTTTTCCATCTCTTCCCCTCGCCTTTCCCACCTCCCCATCTCTCCCTGTCTCTTTTCCATCTCTTCCCCTCGCCTTTCCCACCTCCCCATCTCTCCCTGTCTCTTTTCCATCTCTTCCCCTCGCCTTTCCCACCTCCCCCGTCTCTCCCTTCTCTTTCCCATCTCACCCCCTCGCCTTTCCCATCTCCCCGTCTCTCCCTTCTCTTTTCCATCTCTTCCCCTCGCCTTTCCCATCTCCCCATCTCTCCCTGTCTCTTTCCCATCCCTTCCCCTCGCCTTTCCCACCTCCCCATCTCTCCCTGTCTCTTTTCCATCTCTTCCCTCCTTTCCCACCTCCCCATCTCTGTCTCTTGTCTCTTTTCCATCTCTTCCCCTGTCTCTTTCCCACCTCCCCGTCTCTCCCTTCTCTTTCCCATCTCACCCCCTCGCCTTTCCCATCTCCCCGTCTCTCCCTGTCTCTTTTCCATCTCTTCCCCTCGCCTTTCCCATCTCCCCGTCTCTCCCTGTCTCTTTTCCATCTCTTCCCCTCGCCTTTCCACCTCCCCATCTCTCCCTTCTCTTTCCCATCTCACCCCCTCGCCTTTCCCATCTCCCCGTCTCTCCCTTCTCTTTTCCATCTCTTCCCCTCGCCTTTCCCACCTCCCGTCTCTCCCTGTCTCTTTTCCATCTCTTCCCCTCTCCCCATCTCCCCATCTCTCCCTTCTCTTTCCCATCTCACCCCCCCATCTCCTTTCCCATCTCCCCGTCTCTCCCCATTCTTTTCCATCTTTCCCCCCTGCCTTTCCCATCTCCCCGTCTCTCCCTGTCTCTTTCCCATCTCTCCCCTTGCCTTTCCCACCTCCCCCGTCTCCCCTGTCTCTTTCCCATCTCTCCCCTGCGTCTCTGTCTCTCCTTCTCTTTCCCCTCATCTCCCCATCTCCCGTCTCTCCTGTCTCTTTCCCCCATCTCTTCCCACCTGTCTCTGTCCCATCTCCCCATCTCTCCCTGTCTCTTTCCATCTCTTCCCTCTTTCCTCCCCCCATCCCTCCCTCTCTTTTCCATCTCTTCCCCTCGCCTTTCCCACCTCCCCGTCTCTCCCTGTCTCTTTCCCATCTCCCCATCTCTCCTTGTCTCTTTCCCATCTCCCCATCTCTCCCTGTCTCTTTTCCATCTCTTCCCCTCGCCTTTCCCACCTCCCCATCTCTCCCTGTCTCTTTTCCATCTCTTCCCCTCGCCTTTCCACCTCCCATCTCCCTGTCTCTTTCCATCTCTTCCCCTCGCCTGTCTCCCATCTCCCCATCTCTCCCTTCTCTTTCCATCTCTTCCCATCTCCCCTTTCCATCTCCCCATCTCTCCTTCTCTTTCCCATCTCTCCTCCTCACCTTCCCACCTCCCCATCTCTCCCTGTCTCTTTTCCATCTCTTCCCCTCGCCTTTCCCATCTCCCCGTCTCTCCCTGTCTCTTTTCCATCTCTTCCCCTCTGCCTTTCCCATCCCCATCTCTCTGTCTCTTTCCATCTCTTCCCTCGCCTTTCCCATCTCCCCCGTCTCTCCCTGTCTCTTTCCATCTCTCCCCCTCCCCCCATCTCCCCGTCTCTCCCTTCTCTTTCCATCTCCCCCTCTCCTCTCCTTTCCCATCTCCCCATCTCTCCTTGTCTCTTTTCCATCTCTTCCCCTCGCCTTTCCCACCTCCCCGTCTCTCCCTGTCTCTTTTCCATCTCTTCCCTCGCCTTCCCACCTCCCCATCTCTCCCTGTCTCTTTTCCATCTCTTCCCCTCCTCTTTCCTTCCCCATCTCTCTGTCTCTTTCCCGTTCCATCTCTTCCCCTCTTTCCCACCTCCCCATCTCTCCCTGTCTCTTTCCATCTCTTCCCCTCCCTTTCCCATCTCCCCGTCTCTCCCTGTCTCTTTCCCATCTCTTCCCCCTGCTTTTTCCCATCTCCCCATCTCTCCTGTCTCTTTCCCATCTCTCCCCCTCCCTTTCCATCTCCCCATCTCTCCTGTCTCTTTCCATCTCTTCCCTTTTCCCATCTCCCCATCTCTCCTGTCTCTTTTCCATCTCTTCCCTTGTCTCATCCCTGTCCTCCTTCTCTTTCCCATCTCTCCCCTCGCCTTTCCATCTCCCCATCTCTCCCTGTCTCTTTTCCATCTCTTCCCTCTTTCCCATCTCCCCATCTCCCTGTCTCTTTTCCATCTCTTCCCCTCGCCTTTCCCATCTCCCCATCTCTCCCTTCTCTTTCCCATCTCTCCCCCTCGCCTTTCCCATCTCCCCCTCTCTCCCCCTGATCTTTTCTATCTCTTCCCTCTTTCCCATCTCCCCGTCTCTCCCCTGTCTCTTTTCCATCTCTTCCCCTCACCTTTCCCATCTCCCCATCTCTCCTTCTCTTTCCCATCTCTTCCCCCTCTCCTTTCCCATCTCCCCATCTCTCCCTGTCTCTTTTCCATCTCTTCCCTCGTCTTTCCCACCTCCCCGTCTCCCCCTGTCTCTTTCCCATCTCTCCCCCTCGCCTTTCCCACCTCCCCCGTCTCCCCCTGTCTCTTTCCCATCTCTCCCCTAGCCTTTCCCACCTCCTCATCTCTCCCTGTCTCTTTTCCATCTCTTCCCCTCGCCTTTCCCACCTCCCCCGTCTCTCCCTGTCTCTGTCCCATCTCCCCATCTCTCCCTGTCTCTTTTCCATCTCTTCCCCTCGCCTTTCCCACCTCCCCATCTCTCCCTGTCTCTTTTCCATCTCTTCCCCTCGCCTTTCCCACCTCCCCGTCTCTCCCTGTCTCTTTCCCATCTCCCCATCTCTCCTTGTCTCTTTCCCATCTCCCCATCTCTCCCTGTCTCTTTTCCATCTCTTCCCCTCGCCTTTCCCATCTCCCCGTCTCTCCCTGTCTCTTTCCCATCTCCCCCTGTCTCTTTTCCATCTCTTCCCTCTGTCTCTTTTCCACCTCCCCATCTCTCCCCCACGCATCTCTTTCCCATATCTTCCCCTCCCTTTCCCACCTCCCCCCATCCCTCCCTGTCTCTTTTCCATCTCGTCCTATCCTCTTTCCCATCTCCCCATCCCTCCCTGTCTCTTTCCCCATCTCTCCACCTTGCCTTTCCCACCTCCCCATCTTCTCCTGTCTCTTTTTCCCATCTCTTCCTCCTCTCTTTCCCATCTCCCCGTCTCTCCCTGTCTCTTTCCATCTCTTCCCCTCCCTTTCCCATCTCCCCTCTCCCTTCTCTTTTCCATCTCTCCCCTGCCTCCCCATCTCCCTGTCTCTCCTTCTCTCTTCCCTCGCCTTTTTCCCATCTCCCCATCTCTCCCTTCTCTTTTCCATCTCTTCCCCTCACCTTTCCCACCTCCCCAGTCTCTCCCTGTCTCTTTCCCATCTCTTCCCTCGCCTTTCCCATCTCCCCATTTCTCCCTGTCTCTTTTCCATCTCTTCCCCTCGCCTTTCCCATCTCCCCGTCTCTCCTTCTCTTTCCCATCTCACCCCCTCGCCTTTCCCATCTCCCCGTCTCTCCTGTCTCTTTCCATCTCTTCCCCTCGCCTTTCCCATCTCCCCATCTCTCCTCTCTCTTTCCATCCCTTCCCTCTGCCTTTCCCATCTCCCCATCTCTCCCTCTCTTTTCCATCCCTTCCCTCACCTTTCCCACCTCCCCATCTCTCCTGTCTCTTTTCCATCTCTTCCCCTCGCCTTTCCCACATCCCCATCTCTCCTGTCTCTTTTCCATCTCTTCCTCTTTCCCACCTCCCCGTCTCTCCCTTCTCTTTCCCATCTCACCCCCTCGCCTTTCCCATCTCCCCGTCTCTCCCGACTCTTTTCCATCTCTTCCCCTCGCCTTTCCCATCTCACCCCCTCGCCCACCCCATCTCCCCGTCTCTCCCTACTCTTTTCCATCTCTTCCCCTCGCCTTTCCCATCTCCCCGTCTCTCCCTGTCTCTTTCCCATCTCTCCACCTCGCCTTTCCCATCTCCCCGTCTCTCCTTTCTCTTTTCCATCTCTTCCCCTCGCCTTTCCCATCTCCCCATTTCTCCCTGTCTCTTTCCCATCTCACCCCCTCGCCTTTCCCATCTCCCCGTCTCTCCCGACTCTTTTCCATCTCTTCCCCTCGCCTTTCCCATCTCACCCCTCCCCCCCCATCTCTCTCTCCGTCTCTTTCCATCTCTCCCCTCGCATACTTTCCCATCTCCCCGTCTCTCTGTCTCTTTTCCATCTCTCCCCCTCGCCTTTCCCATCTCCCCGTCTCTCCCTGTCTCTTTCCCCTTCTCCCCCTCCCTTTCTCCCTGTCTCTTTCCATCTCTCTCCCTGTCTCTTTCCTCTGTCTCTCCCCTCTTTTCCATCTTTCCCCCTTGCCTCCCCACCTCTGTCTCTCCCTGTCTCTTTCCATCTCTCCCAATTTCCCACCTCCCCATCTCTCCATGTCTCTTTCCATCTCCCCTCGATTTCTCCTCTGTCTCTCCTGTCTCTTTTCCATCTCTCCCCTCGCCTTTCCCACCTCCCCATCTCTCCCTGTCTCTTTTCCATCTCTCCCCCTCGCCTTTCCCACCTCCTCTGTCTCTCCTGTCTCTTTCCCATCTCTCCTCCTCGTCTCTTTCCCACCTCCCTGTCTCTCCCTGTCTCTTTTCCATCTCTCCCCTGCCTTTCCCACCTCCTCTGTCTCTCCGTGTCTCTTTCCATCTCTCCTCCTCTTTCCCACCTCCCCTGTCTCTCCCTGTCTCTTTCCCATCTCCCCGTCTCTCCCTGTCTCTTTCCCATCTCCCCGTCTCTCCCTGTCTCTTTCCCATCTCTCCCCCTCGCTTTTCCCACCTCCCTGTCTCTCCCTGTCTCTTTCCCCATCTCCCCATCTCCCCCTGTCTCTTTCCCATCTCCCCGTCTCTCCTGTCTCTTTTCCATCTCTCCACCTTGCCTTTCCCACCTCCTCTGTCTCTCCCTGTCTCTTTTCCATCTCTCCCCTTACCTTTCCCACCTCCCTGTCTCTCCCTGTCTCTTTCCATCTCTCCCCTCGCCTTTCCACCTCCCTGTCTCTTTCCCCATCTCTGTCTCTCCCTGTCTCTTTCCATCTCCCCCTCTCCCTGTCTCTTTCCCATCTCCCCGTCTCTCCTGTCTCTTTTCCATCTCTCCACCTTGCCTTTCCCATCCTCCCCTGTCTCTCCCTGTCTCTTTTCCATCTCTCCCCCTCGCCTTTCCCACCTCCTCTGTCTCTCCCTGTCTCTTTTCCATCTCTTCCCCTCGCCTTTCCCCTCCTCTGTCTCTCCTGTCTCTTTCTCCATCTCTCACCTCGCCTTTCCCACCTCCCCTGTCTCTCCCTGTCTCTTTTCCATCTCTCCCTCTCGCCTTTCCCATCTCCTCTGTCTCTCCTTGTCTCTTTTCCATCTCTCCTCCTCGCCTTTCCCACCTCCTCTGTCTCTCCCTGTCTCTTTCCCATCTCCCGTCTCTCCCTGTCTCTTTCCCATCTCCCCCATCTCTCCTGTCTCTTTTCCATCTCTCCCCTCGTTTTCCCACCTCCTCTGTCTCTCCTCTCTTTTCCCATCTCCCCATCTCCCTGTCTCTTTCCCATCTCCCCGTCTCTCCCTGTCTCTTTTCCATCTCTCCACCTTGCCTTTCCCACCTCCTCTGTCTCTCCTGTCTCTTTTCCATCTCTCCACCTTGCCTTTCCCACCTCCTCTGTCTCTCCCTGTCTCTTTTCCATCTCTCCCCTCGCCTTTCCCACCTCCTCTGTCTCTCCTGTCTCTTTCCCATCTCCCGTCTCTCCCGTCTCTTTCCCATCTCCCCGTCTCTCCTTGTCTCTTTTCCATCTCTCCCCTTGCCTTTCCCACCTCCTCTGTCTCTCCCTGTCTCTTCCCATCTCCCCATCTCTCCTGTCTCTTTTCCATCTCTCCCCTTGCCTTTCCCACCTCCTCTGTCTCTCCATTCTCTTTTCCATCTCTTCCCCTCGCCTTTCCCACCTCCCCATCTCTCCTGTCTCTTTTCCATCTCTTCTCTCCTGTCTCTTTCCCATCTCCCCGTCTCTCCCTGTCTCTTTTCCATCTCTTCCCCTCGCCTTTCCCACCTCCTCTGTCTCTCCTGTCTCTTTCCATCTCCCCGTCTCCCGTCTCTTTCCCATCTCCCCGTCTCTCCCTGTCTCTTTCCATCTCTTCCCCTCGCTTTCCCACCTCCCCTGTCTCTCCTGTCTCTTTCCCATCTCTCCTGTCTCTTTCCCATCTCCCCATCTCTCCTGTCTCTTTTCCATCTCTTCCCCTCGCCTTTCCCACCTCCTCTGTCTCTCCCTGTCTCTTTCCCATCTCCCCGTCTCTCCCTGTCTCTTTCCCATCTCCCCGTCTCTCCCTGTCTCTTTTCCATCTCTCCCCCTTGCCTTTCCCACCTCCCTGTCTCTCCCTGTCTCTATCCCATCTCCCATCTCTCCCTGTCTCTTTTCCATCTCTCCATCTCTCCCACCTCCTCATCTCTCCTTTTTCCATCTCTTCCCCTCCCTTTCCCACCTCCTCTGTCTCTCCCTGTCTCTTTCCCATCTCCCCGTCCTCCCTGTCTCTTTCCCATCTCCCCGTCTCTCCCTGTCTCTTTTCCATCTCTTCCCTCTGCCTTTCCATCTCCCC
The DNA here is from genome assembly GCF_034236695.1 of Oncorhynchus nerka. NCBI lineage: Eukaryota > Metazoa > Chordata > Actinopteri > Salmoniformes > Salmonidae > Oncorhynchus > Oncorhynchus nerka. Next base: position 40,162 of record NW_027039133.1, on the reverse strand, counting down.
ATCTCCCTGTCTCTTTCCCCTTCTCCCCCCACCTTCTCCCTGTCTCTTTTCCATCTCTCCCCTTGCCTTTCCCACCTCCTCTGTCTCTCCCTGTCTCTTTTCCATCTCTTCCCCTCGCCTTTCCCACCTCCTCTGTCTCTCCCTGTCTCTTTCCCATCTCCCCCTGTTCCCCTGTCTCTTTCCCCATCTCCCCGTCTCTCCTGTCTCTTTTCCATCTCTCCACCTTGCCTTTCCCACCTCCTCTGTCTCTCCCTGTCTCTTTTCCATCTCTCCCCTCGCCTTTCCCACCTCCCCTGTCTCTCCCTGTCTCTTTCCCATCTCCCCGTCTCCCCTGTCTCTTTCCCATCTCCCCGTCTCTCCCTGTCTCTTTTCCATCTCTCCACCTTGCCTTTCCCACCTCCCCTGTCTCTCCATGTCTCTTTTCCATCTCTTCCCTCGCCTTTCCACCTCCTCTGTCTCTCCTGTCTCTTTCCCATCTCTCCTGTCTCTCCTGTCTCTTTCCCATCTCTCCATCTCTCCCTGTCTCTTTTCCATCTCTTCCCCTCGCCTTTTCCCACCTCCCCTGTCTCTCCCTGTCTCTTTCCCATCTCCCCGTCTCTCCTGTCTCTTTCCCATATCTTCCCCTCGCCTTTCCCACCTCCCCATCTCTCCCTCTCTCTTTTCCATCCCTTCCACTCGCCTTTCCCATCTCCCCGTCTCTCCCTTCTCTTTCCCATCTCTCCCCCTCACCATTCCCACCTCCCCATCTCTCCCTGTCTCTTTCCATCTCTTCTCCTCGCCTTTCCCATCTCCCCGTCTCTCCCTGTCTCTTTCCCATCTCTTCCCCTCGCCTTTCCCATCTCCCTATCTCTCCCTTCTCTTTTCCATCTCTCCACCTCGCCTTTCCCATCTCCCCGTCTCTCCCTTCTCTTTCCCATCTCTCCCCCTCGCCTTTCCCATCTCCCCGTCTCTCCCTTCTCGTTTTCATCTCTTCCCCTCGCCTTTCCCATCTCCCCATCTCTCCCTTCTCTTTTCCATCTCTTCCCCTCGCCTTTCCCATCTCCCCATCTCTCCCTCTCTCTTTTCCATCCCTTCCCCTCGCCTTTCCCACCTCCCCATCTCTCCCTGTCTCTTTTCCATCTCTTCCCCTCGCCTTTCCCACCTCCCCATCTCTCTCCCTGTCTCTTTTCCATCTCTTCCCCTCGCCTTTCCCACCTCCCCGTCTCTCCCTTCTCTTTCCCATCTCACCCCCCCGCCTTTCCCATCTCCCCGTCTCTCCCGACTCTTTTCCATCTCTTCCCCTCGCCTTTCCCATCTCCCCATCTCTCCTCTCTCTTTCCATCCCCTTCCCCTCTTTCCCACCTCCCCATCTCTCCTGTCTCTTTCCATCTCTTCCCCTCGCCTTTCCCACCTCCCCATCTCTCCCTGTCTCTTTTCCATCTCTTCCCCTCGCCTTTCCCACCTCCCCCGTCTCTCCCTTCTCTTTCCCATCTCACCCCCTCGCCTTTCCCATCTCCCCCTCTCTCCCTGTCTCTTTTCCATCTCTTCCCCTCGCCTTTCCCATCTCCCCGTCTCTCCTGTCTCTTTTCCATCTCTTCCCCTCACCTTTCCCATCTCCCCATCTCTCCCTTCTCTTTCCCATCTCACCCCTCGCCTTTCCCATCTCCCCGTCTCTCCCTGTCTCTTTTCCATCTCTTCCCCTCGCCTTTCCCATCTCCCCATCTCTCCCTGTCTCTTTTCCATCTCTTCCCCTCACCTTTCCCATCTCCCCATCTCTCCCTTCTCTTTCCCATCTCACCCCCTCGCCTTTCCCATCTCCCCATCTCTCCCTGTCTCTTTTCCATCTCTTCCCCTCGCCTTTCCCACCTCCCCCGTCTCCCCCTGTCTCTTTCCCATCTCTCCCCCTCGCCTTTCCCACCTCCCCCATCTCCCCCTGTCTCTTTCCCATCTCTCCCCCTAGCCTTTCCCACCTCCTCATCTCTCCCTGTCTCTTTCCATCTCTTCCCCTCGCCTTTCCCATCTCCCCGTCTCTCCCTGTCTCTTTCCCATCTCCCCCTCTCTCCCTGTCTCTTTTCCATCTCTTCCCCTCGCCTTTCCCACCTCCCCATCTCTCCCTGTCTCCTTTCCATCTCTTCCCCTCGCCTTTCCCACCTCCCGTCTCTCCCTGTCTCTTTCCCAACTCCCCATCTCTCCTTTCTCTTTCCCATCTCCCCATCTCTCCCTGTCTCTTTTCCATCTCTTCCCCTCGCCTTTCCCATCTCCCCGTCTCTCCCTGTCTCTTTCCCATCTCCCCATCTCTGTCTCTTTTCCATCTCTTCCCCTCGCCTTTCCCACCTCCCCATCTCACCCTGTCTCTTTCCCATATCTTCCCCTCGCCTTTCCCACCTCCCCATCCCTCCCTGTCTCTTTTCCATCTCGTCCTATCGCCTTTCCCATCTCCCCATCCCTCCCTGTCTCTTTCCCGTCTCTCCACCTTGCCTTTCCCACCTCCCCATCTTCTTCCTGTCTCTTTCCCATCTCTTCTCCTCGCCTTTCCCATCTCCCCGTCTCTCCCTGTCTCTTTCCCATCTCTTCCCCTCGCCTTTCCCATCTCCCTGTCTCTCCCTTCTCTTTTCCATCTCTCCACCTCGCCTTTCCCATCTCCCCGTCTCTCCCTTCTCTTTTCCATCTCTTCCCCTCGCCTTTCCCATCTCCCCATCTCTCCCTTCTCTTTTCCATCTCTTCCCCTCACCATTCCCACCTCCCCCGTCTCTCCCTGTCTCTTTCCCATCTCTTCCCCTCGCCTTTCCCATCTCCCCATTTCTCCCTGTCTCTTTTCCATCTCTTCCCCTCGCCTTTCCCATCTCCCCGTCTCTCCCTTCTCTTTCCCATCTCACCCCCTCGCCTTTCCCATCTCCCCGTCTCTCCCGACTCTTTTCCATCTCTTCCCCTCGCCTTTCCCATCTCCCCATCTCTCCCTCTCTTTTCCATCCCTTCCCCTCGCCTTTCCCATCTCCCCATCTCTCCCTCTCTTTTCCATCCCTTCCCCTCACCTTTCCCACCTCCCCATCTCTCCCTGTCTCTTTTCCATCTCTTCCCCTCGCCTTTCCCACATCCCCATCTCTCCCTGTCTCTTTTCCATCTCTTCCCCTCGCCTTTCCCACCTCCCCGTCTCTCCCTTCTCTTTCCCATCTCACCCCCTCGCCTTTCCCATCTCCCCGTCTCTCCCGACTCTTTTCCATCTCTTCCCCTCGCCTTTCCCATCTCACCCCCTCGCCCACCCCATCTCCCCGTCTCTCCCGACTCTTTTCCATCTCTTCCCCTCGCCTTTCCCATCTCCCCGTCTCTCCCTGTCTCTTTCCCATCTCTCCACCTCGCCTTTCCCATCTCCCCGTCTCTCCTTTCTCTTTTCCATCTCTTCCCCTCGCCTTTCCCATCTCCCCATTTCTCCCTGTCTCTTTCCCATCTCACCCCCTCGCCTTTCCCATCTCCCCGTCTCTCCCGACTCTTTTCCATCTCTTCCCCTCGCCTTTCCCATCTCACCCCCTCGCCCACCCCATCTCCCCGTCTCTCCCGACTCTTTCCCATCTCTCCACCTCGCCTTTCCCATCTCCCCGTCTCTCCCGACTCTTTTCCATCTCTTCCCCTCGCCTTTCCCATCTCCCCATCTCTCCCTGTCTCTTTCCCCCTTTCCCACCTCCCCCGTTTCTCCCTGTCTCTTTTCCATCTCTCCCCCTCGCCTTTCCCACCTCCTCTGTCTCTCCCTGTCTCTTTTCCATCTCTCCCCCTTGCCTTTCCCACCTCCTCTGTCTCTCCCTGTCTCTTTTCCATCTCTTCCCCTCGCCTTTCCCACCTCCCCCGTTTCTCTCTGTCTCTTTTCCATCTCTCCCCCTCGACTTTCCCACCTCCTCTGTCTCTCCCTGTCTCTTTTCCATCTCTCCCCCTCGCCTTTCCCACCTCCTCTGTCTCTCCCTGTCTCTTTTCCATGTCTCCCCCTCGCCTTTCCCACCCCCTCCTCTGTCTCTCCTGTCTCTTTTCCATCTCTCCCCTCGCCTTTCCCACCTCCTCTGTCTCCCCTGTCTCTTTTCCATCTCTCCCTCTCGCCTTTCCCACCTCCTCTGTCTCTCCTTGTCTCTTTTCCATCTCTCCTCCTCGCCTTTCCCACCTCCTCTGTCTCTCCCTGTCTCTTTCCCATCTCCCCGTCTCTCCCTGTCTCTTTCCCATCTCCCCGTCTCTCCCTGTCTCTTTTCCATCTCTCCCCCTCGCTTTCCCACCTCCCCATCTCTCTCCTGTCTCTTTCCCATCTCCCCATCTCCCTGTCTCTTTCCCATCTCCCCGTCTCTCCCTGTCTCTTTTCCATCTCTCCACCTTGCCTTTCCCACCTCCTCTGTCTCTCCCTGTCTCTTTTCCATCTCTCCACCTTACCTTTCCCACCTCCTCTGTCTCTCCCTGTCTCTTTTCCATCTCTCCCCCTCGCCTTTCCCACCTCCTCTGTCTCTTTCCCATCTCCCTGTCTCTCCCTGTCTCTTTCCCATCTCCCCGTCTCTCCCTGTCTCTTTCCCATCTCCCCGTCTCTCCCTGTCTCTTTTCCATCTCTCCACCTTGCCTTTCCCACCTCCTCTGTCTCTCCCTGTCTCTTTTCCATCTCTCCCCCTCGCCTTTCCCACCTCCTCTGTCTCTCCCTGTCTCTTTTCCATGTCTCCCCCTCGCCTTTCCCACCTCCTCTGTCTCTCCTTGTCTCTTTTCCATCTCTCCTCCTCGCCTTTCCCACCTCCTCTGTCTCTCCCTGTCTCTTTTCCATCTCTCCCTCTCGCCTTTCCCACCTCCTCTGTCTCTCCTTGTCTCTTTTCCATCTCTCCTCCTCGCCTTTCCCACCTCCTCTGTCTCTCCCTGTCTCTTTCCCATCTCCCCGTCTCTCCCTGTCTCTTTCCCATCTCCCCGTCTCTCCCTGTCTCTTTTCCATCTCTCCCCCTCGCTTTTCCCACCTCCTCTGTCTCTCCCTGTCTCTTTCCCATCTCCCCATCTCCCCCTGTCTCTTTCCCATCTCCCCGTCTCTCCCTGTCTCTTTTCCATCTCTCCACCTTGCCTTTCCCACCTCCTCTGTCTCTCCCTGTCTCTTTTCCATCTCTCCACCTTGCCTTTCCCACCTCCTCTGTCTCTCCCTGTCTCTTTTCCATCTCTCCCCCTCGCCTTTCCCACCTCCTCTGTCTCTCCCTGTCTCTTTCCCATCTCCCCGTCTCTCCCTGTCTCTTTCCCATCTCCCCGTCTCTCCCTGTCTCTTTTCCATCTCTCCCCTTGCCTTTCCCCCTCCTCTGTCTCTCCCTGTCTCTATCCCATCTCCCCCGTCTCTCCCTGTCTCTTTTCCATCTCTCCACCTTGCCTTTCCCACCTCCTCTGTCTCTCCATGTCTCTTTTCCATCTCTTCCCCTCGCCTTTCCCACCTCCTCTGTCTCTCCCTGTCTCTTTCCCATCTCCCCGTCTCTCCCTGTCTCTTTCCCATCTCCCCGTCTCTCCCTGTCTCTTTTCCATCTCTTCCCCTCGCCTTTCCCACCTCCTCTGTCTCTCCCTGTCTCTTTCCCATCTCCCCGTCTCTCCCCGTCTCTTTCCCATCTCCCCGTCTCTCCCTGTCTCTTTTCCATCTCTTCCCCTCGCCTTTCCCACCTCCTCTGTCTCTCCCTGTCTCTTTCCCATCTCCCTGTCTCTTTCCCATCTCCCCGTCTCTCCCTGTCTCTTTTCCATCTCTTCCCCTCGCCTTTCCCACCTCCTCTGTCTCTCCCTGTCTCTTTCCCATCTCCCCGTCTCTCCCCGTCTCTTTCCCATCTCCCGTCTCTCCCTGTCTCTTTTCCATCTCTCCCCCTTGCCTTTCCCACCTCCTCTGTCTCTCCCTGTCTCTATCCCATCTCCCCGTCTCTCCCTGTCTCTTTTCCATCTCTCCACCTTGCCTTTCCCACCTCCTCTGTCTCTCCATGTCTCTTTTCCATCTCTTCCCCTCGCCTTTCCCACCTCCTCTGTCTCTCCCTGTCTCTTTCCCATCTCCCCGTCTCTCCCTGTCTCTTTCCCATCTCCCCGTCTCTCCCTGTCTCTTTTCTATCTCTTCCCCTCGCCTTTCCCATCTCCCCATCTCTCCCTGTCTCTTTCCCCCTTTCCCACCTCCCCCGTTTCTCCCTGTCTCTTTTCCCTCTCTCCACCTTGCCTTTCCACCTCCTCTGTCTCTCCATGTCTCTTTTCCATCTCTTCCCCTCGCCTTTCCCACCTCCTCTGTCTCTCCCTGTCTCTTTCCCATCTCCCCGTCTCTCCCTGTCTCTTTCCCATCTCCCCGTCTCTCCCTGTCTCTTTTCCATCTCTCCACCTTGCCTTTCCCACCTCCTCTGTCTCTCCCTGTCTCTTTTCCATCTATCCCCCTCGCCTTTCCCACCTCCTCTGTCTCTCCCTGTCTCTTTCCCATCTCCCCGTCTCACCCTGTCTCTTTCCCATCTCCCCGTCTCTCCCTGTCTCTTTTCCATCTCTCCACCTTGCCTTTCCCACCTCCTCTGTCTCTCCATGTCTCTTTTCCATCTCTTCCCCTCGCCTTTCCCACCTCCTCTGTCTCTCCCTGTCTCTTTCCCATCTCCCCGTCTCTCCCTGTCTCTTTCCCATCTCCCCGTCTCTCCTGTCTCTTTTCCATCTCTTCCCCTCGCCTTTCCCACCTCCTCTGTCTCTCCCTGTCTCTTTCCCATCTCCCCGTCTCTCCCGTCTCTTTCCCATCTCCCCGTCTCTCCCGTCTCTTTTCCATCTCTTCCCTTGCCTTTCCCACCTCCTCTGTCTCTCCCCTGTCTCTATCCCATCTCCCGTCTCTCCCTGTCTCTTTTCCATCTCTCCACCTTGCCTTTCCCACCTCCTCTGTCTCTCCATGTCTCTTTTCCATCTCTTCCCCTCGCCTTTCCCACCTCCTCTGTCTCTCCTGTCTCTTTCCATCTCCCCGTCTCTCCTGTCTCTTTCCCATCTCCCCGTCTCTCCTGTCTCTTTTCCATCTCTTCCCCTCGCCTTTCCCACCTCCTCTGTCTCTCCCTGTCTCTTTCCCATCTCCCCGTCTCTCCTCGTCTCTTTCCCATCTCCCCGTCTCTCCCTGTCTCTTTTCCATCTCTTCCCCTCGCCTTTCCCACCTCCTCTGTCTCTCCCTGTCTCTTTCCCATCTCCCTGTCTCTTTCCCATCTCCCCGTCTCTCCCTGTCTCTTTTCCATCTCTTCCCCTCGCCTTTCCCACCTCCTCTGTCTCTCCCTGTCTCTTTCCCATCTCCCCGTCTCTCCCCGTCTCTTTCCCATCTCCCCGTCTCTCCCTGTCTCTTTTCCATCTCTCCCCCTTGCCTTTCCCACCTCCTCTGTCTCTCCCTGTCTCTATCCCATCTCCCCGTCTCTCCCTGTCTCTTTTCCATCTCTCCACCTTGCCTTTCCCACCTCCTCTGTCTCTCCATGTCTCTTTTCCATCTCTTCCCCTCGCCTTTCCCACCTCCTCTGTCTCTCCCTGTCTCTTTCCCATCTCCCCGTCTCTCCCTGTCTCTTTCCCATCTCCCCGTCTCTCCCTGTCTCTTTTCCATCTCTTCCCCTCGCCTTTCCCATCTCCCCATCTCTCCCTGTCTCTTTCCCCCTTTCCCACCTCCCCCGTTTCTCCCTGTCTCTTTTCCATCTCTCCACCTTGCCTTTCCCACCTCCTCTGTCTCTCCATGTCTCTTTTCCATCTCTTCCCCTCGCCTTTCCCACCTCCTCTGTCTCTCCCTGTCTCTTTCCCATCTCCCCGTCTCTCCCTGTCTCTTTCCCATCTCCCCGTCTCTCCCTGTCTCTTTTCCATCTCTCCACCTCGCCTTTCCCACCTCCTCTGTCTCTCCCTGTCTCTTTTCCATCTCTCCCCCTCGCTTTTCCCACCTCCTCTGTCTCTCCCTGTCTCTTTCCCATCTCCCCATCTCCCCCTGTCTCTTTCCCATCTCCCCGTCTCTCCCTGTCTCTTTTCCATCTCTCCACCTTGCCTTTCCCACCTCCTCTGTCTCTCCCTGTCTCTTTTCCATCTCTCCACCTTGCCTTTCCCACCTCCTCTGTCTCTACCTGTCTCTTTTCCATCTCTCCCCCTCGCCTTTCCCACCTCCTCTGTCTCTTTCCCATCTCCCCGTCTCTCCCTGTCTCTTTCCCATCTCCCCGTCTCTCCCTGTCTCTTTTCCATCTCTCCACCTTGCCTTTCCCACCTCCTCTGTCTCTCCCTGTCTCTTTTCCAACTATCCCCCTCGCCTTTCCCACCTCCTCTGTCTCTCCCTGTCTCTTTCCCATCTCCCCGTCTCTCCCTGTCTCTTTCCCATCTCCCCGTCTCTCCCTGTCTCTTTTCCATCTCTCCACCTTGCCTTTCCCACCTCCTCTGTCTCTCCATGTCTCTTTTCCATCTCTTCCCCTCGCCTTTCCCACCTCCTCTGTCTCTCCCTGTCTCTTTCCCATCTCCCCGTCTCTCCCTGTCTCTTTCCCATCTCCCCGTCTCTCCCTGTCTCTTTTCCATCTCTTCCCCTCGCCTTTCCCACCTCCTCTGTCTCTCCCTGTCTCTTTCCCATCTCCCCGTCTCTCCCCGTCTCTTTCCCATCTCCCCGTCTCTCCCTGTCTCTTTTCCATCTCTACCCCTTGCCTTTCCCACCTCCTCTGTCTCTCCCTGTCTCTATCCCATCTCCCCGTCTCTCCCTGTCTCTTTTCCATCTCTCCACCTTGCCTTTCCCACCTCCTCTGTCTCTCCATGTCTCTTTTCCATCTCTTCCCCTCGCCTTTCCCACCTCCTCTGTCTCTCCCTGTCTCTTTCCCATCTCCCCGTCTCTCCCTGTCTCTTTTCCATCTCTTCCCCTCGCCTTTCCCATCTCCCCATTTCTCCCTGTCTCTTTTCCATCTCTTCTCCTCGCCTTTCCCATCTCCCCATCTCCCCCTTCTCTTTCCCATCTCACCCCCTCGCCTTTCCTATCTCCCCGTCTCTCCCGACTCTTTTCCATCTCTTCCCCTCGCCTTTCCCATCTCCCCGTCTCTCCCTGTCTCTTTCCCATCTCTTCCCCTCGCCTTTCCCATCTCCCCATTTCTCCCTGTCTCTTTTCCATCTCTTCCCCTCGCCTTTCCCATCTCCCCATCTCTCCCTTCTCTTTCCCATCTCACCCCCTCGCCTTTCCCATCTCCCCGTCTCTCCCCGTCTCTTTTCCATCTCTTCCCCTCGCCTTTCCCATCTCCCCATCTCTCCTGTCTCTTTCCCCCTTTCCCACCTCCCCTCCCCTGTCTCTTTTCCATCTCTTCCCTCGCCTTTCCCACCTCCCCTGTCTCTCCCTGTCTCTTTTCCATCTCTCCCCCTTGCCTTTCCCACCCCATCTCTCCCTGTCTCTTTTCCATCTCTTCCCCTCGCCTTTCCCACCTCCCCCGTTTCTCTCTGTCTCTTTCCATCTCTCCCCCTCGACTTTCCCACCTCCTCTGTCTCTCCCTGTCTCCATCTCTCCCCTCTCCTTTCCCACCTCCTCTGTCTCTCTCCCTGTCTCTTTTCCATCTCTCCCCTCGCCTTTCCCACCTCCCCTGTCTCTCCTTGTCTCTTTTCCATCTCTCCTCCTCGCCTTTCCCACCTCCTCTGTCTCTCCCTGTCTCTTTTCCATCTCTCCCTCTCGCCTTTCCCACCTCCTCTGTCTCTCCTTGTCTCTTTTCCATCTCTCCTCCTCGCCTTTCCCACCTCCTCTGTCTCTCCCTGTCTCTTTCCCATCTCTTCTCTCCTGTCTCTTTCCCATCTCCCCATCTCTCCCTGTCTCTTTTCCATCTCTCCCCTCGCCTTTCCCACCTCCTCTGTCTCTCCCTGTCTCTTTTCCATCTCTCCCCTCGCTTTTCCCATCTCCTCTGTCTCTCCTGTCTCTTTCCCATCTCTCTCCCCTGTCTCTTTCCCATCTCCCCGTCTCTCCTGTCTCTTTTCCATCTCTCCACCTTGCCTTTCCCACCTCCTCTGTCTCTCCATGTCTCTTTTCCATCTCTTCCCTCGCCTTTCCCACCTCCTCTGTCTCTCCCTGTCTCTTTCCCATCTCCCGTCTCTCCCTGTCTCTTTCCCATCTCCCCATCTCTCCCTGTCTCTTTTCCATCTCTTCCCTCGCCTTTCCCACCTCCTCTGTCTCTCCTGTCTCTTTCCCATCTCCCGTCTCTCCCCTCTTTCCCATCTCCCCGTCTCTCCTGTCTCTTTTCCATCTCTCCCCCCTTGCCTTTCCCACCTCCTCTGTCTCTCCTGTCTCTATCCCATCTCCCCGTCTCTCCCTGTCTCTTTTCCATCTCTCCACCTTGCCTTTCCCACCTCCTCTGTCTCTCCATGTCTCTTTTCCATCTCTTCCCCTCGCCTTTCCCACCTTCTCTGTCTCTCCCTGTCTCTTTCCCATCTCCCCGTCTCTCCCTGTCTCTTTCCCATCTCCCCGTCTCTCCCTGTCTCTTTTCCATCTCTTCCCCTCGCCTTTCCCACCTCCTCTGTCTCTCCCTGTCTCTTTCCCATCTCCCCGTCTCTCCCCGTCTCTTTCCCATCTCCCCGTCTCACCCTGTCTCTTTTCCATCTCTCCCCCTCGCATTTCCCACCTCCTCTCCCATCTCTCCCTGTCTCTTTCCCATCTCCCCGTCTCTCCCTGTCTCTTTCCCATCTCCCCGTCTCTCCCTGTCTCTTTTCCATCTCTCCACCTCGCCTTTCCCACCTCCCATCTCTCCCTGTCTCTTTTCCATCTCTTCCCCTCGCCTTTCCCACCTCCTCTGTCTCTACCTGTCTCTTTTCCATCTCTCCACCTCGCCTTTCCCACCTCCTCTGTCTCTCCCTGTCTCTTTTCCTTCTCTCCACCTCGCCTTTCCCACCTCCCCTGTCTCTCCTTGTCTCTTTTCCATCTCTCCTCCTCGCCTTTCCCACCTCCTCTGTCTCTCCCTGTCTCTTTCCCATCTCCCCGTCTCTCCCTGTCTCTTTCCCATCTCCCCGTCTCTCCCTGTCTCTTTTCCATCTCTCCACCTCCTATCCACCTCCTCTGTCTTTCCTGTCTCTTTTCCATCTCTCCACCTCGCCTTTCCCACCTCCTCTGTCTCTCCCTGTCTCTTTCCCATCTCCCCCTCTCCTGTCTCTTTCCCATCTCCCCGTCTCTCCCTGTCTCTTTTCCATCTCTCCCCTCGCCTTTCCCACCTCCTCTGTCTCTCCCTGTCTCTTTCCCATCTCCCCCGTCTCTCCCTGTCTCTTTCCCATCTCCCCGTCTCTCCTGTCTCTTTTCCATCTCTCCCCTTGCCTTTCCCACCTCCTCTGTCTCTCCCTGTCTCTATCCCACCTCCTCTGTCTCTCCTGTCTCTTTTCCATCTCTCCCCTCACCTTTCCCACCTCCTCTGTCTCTCCCTGTCTCTTTCCCATCTCCCCTCTCCCTGTCTCTTTCCCATCTCCCCGTCTCTCCCTGTCTCTTTTCCATCTCTCCCCTCGACTTTCCCACCTCCTCTGTCTCTCCTGTCTCTTTTCCATCTCTCCCCCTCGCCTTTCCCACCTCCTCTGTCTCTCCCTGTCTCTTTTCCATGTCTCCCCCTCGCCTTTCCCACCTCCTCTGTCTCTCCTTGTCTCTTTTCCATCTCTCCTCCTCGCCTTTCCCACCTCCTCTGTCTCTCCCTGTCTCTTTTCCATCTCTCCCTCTCGCCTTTCCCACCTCCTCTGTCTCTCCTTGTCTCTTTCCATCTCTCCTCCTCGCCTTTCCCACCTCCTCTGTCTCTCCCTGTCTCTTTCCCATCTCCCCGTCTCTCCCTGTCTCTTTCCCATCTCCCCGTCTCTCCCTGTCTCTTTTCCATCTCTCCACCTCGCCTTTCCCACCTCCTCTGTCTCTCCCTGTCTCTTTTCCATCTCTCCCCCTCGCTTTTCCCACCTCCTCTGTCTCTCCCTGTCTCTTTCCCATCTCCCCGTCTCTCCCTGTCTCTTTCCCATCTCCCCGTCTCTCCCTGTCTCTTTTCCATCTCTCCACCTTGCCTTTCCCACCTCCTCTGTCTCTCCATGTCTCTTTTCCATCTCTTCCCCTCGCCTTTCCCACCTCCTCTGTCTCTCCCTGTCTCTTTCCCATCTCCCCGTCTCTGCCTGTCTCTTTCCCATCTCCCCGTCTCTCCCTGTCTCTTTTCCATCTCTTCCCCTCGCCTTTCCCACCTCCCCCGTCTCTCCCTGTCTCTTTTCCATCTCTCCCCCTCGACTTTCCCACCTCCTCTGTCTCTCCTGTCTCTTTCCATCTCTCCCCTCGCCTTTCCCACCTCCCCTCTCCCTGTCTCTTTTCCATCCTCCCCCTCATCTTCCCACCTCCTCTGTCTCTCCTTCTCTTTTCCATCTCTCCTCCTCGCCTTTCCCACCTCCTCTGTCTCTCCCTGTCTCTTTTCCATCTCTCCCTCTCGCCTTTCCCACCTCCTCTGTCTCTCCTTGTCTCTATTCCATCTTTCCTCCTCGCCTTTCCCACCTCCTCTGTCTCTCCCTGTCTCTTTCCCATCTCCCCGTCTCTCCCTGTCTCTTTCCCATCTCCCCGTCTCTCCCTGTCTCTTTTCCATCTCTCCACCTCGCCTTTCCCACCTCCTCTGTCTCTCCCTGTCTCTTTCCATCTCTCCCCTCGCTTTTCCCACCTCCTCTGTCTCTCCTGTCTCTTTCCCATCTCCCCGTCTCTCCCTGTCTCTTTCCCATCTCCCCGTCTCTCCCTGTCTCTTTTCCATCTCTCCACCTTGCCTTTCCCACCTCCTCTGTCTCTCCATGTCTCTTTTCCATCTCTTCCCCTCGTCTTTCCCACCTCCTCTGTCTCTCCCTGTCTCTTTCCCATCTCCCCGTCTCTCCCTGTCTCTTTCCCATCTCCCCGTCTCTCCCTGTCTCTTTTCCATCTCTTCCCCTCGCCTTTCCCACCTCCTCTGTCTCTCCCTGTCTCTTTCCCATCTCCCCGTCTCTCCCCGTCTCTTTCCCATCTCCCCGTCTCTCCCTGTCTCTTTTCCATCTCTCCCCCTTGCCTTTCACACCTCCTCTGTCTCTCCCTGTCTCTTTCCCATCTCCCCGTCTCTCCCTGTCTCTTTTCCATCTCTCAACCTTGCCTTTCCCACCTCCTCTGTCTCTCCATGTCTCTTTTCCATCTCTTCCCTCGCCTTTCCCACCTCCTCTGTCTCTCCCTGTCTCTTTCCCATCTCCCCTGTCTCTCCCTGTCTCTTTCCCATCTCCCCATCTCTCCCTGTCTCTTTTCCATCTCTTCCCTCGCCTTTCCCACCTCCTCTGTCTCTCCTGTCTCTTTCCCATCTCCCCGTCTCTCCCCGTCTCTTTCCCATCTCCCCGTCTCTCCCTGTCTCTTTTCCATCTCTCCCCTTGCCTTTCCCACCTCCTCTGTCTCTCCCTGTCTCTATCCCATCTCCCCGTCTCTCCCTGTCTCTTTTCCATCTCTCCACCTTGCCTTTCCCACCTCCTCTGTCTCTCCATGTCTCTTTTCCATCTCTTCCCCTCGCCTTTCCCACCTCCTCTGTCTCTCCCTGTCTCTTTCCATCTCCCCGTCTCTCCTGTCTCTTTCCCATCTCCCCGTCTCTCCCTGTCTCTTTCCATCTCTTCCCCTCGCCTTTCCCACCTCCTCTGTCTCTCCCTGTCTCTTTCCCATCTCCCCGTCTCTCCCCGTCTCTTTCCCATCTCCCCGTCTCTCCCTGTCTCTTTTCCATCTCTCCCCCTCGCCTTTCCCACCTCCTCTGTCTCTCCCTGTCTCTTTCCCATCTCCCCGTCTCTCCCTGTCTCTTTCCCATCTCCCCGTCTCTCCCTGTCTCTTTTCCATCTCTCCACCTCGCCTTTCCCACCTCCCATCTCTCCCTGTCTCTTTTCCATCTCTTCCCCTCGCCTTTCCCACCTCCTCTGTCTCTACCTGTCTCTTTTCCATCTCTCCACCTCGCCTTTCCCACCTCCTCTGTCTCTCCCTGTCTCTTTTCCTTCTCTCCACCTCGCCTTTCCCACCTCCTCTGTCTCTCCTTGTCTCTTTTCCATCTCTCCTCCTCGCCTTTCCCACCTCCTCTGTCTCTCCCTGTCTCTTTCCCATCTCCCCGTCTCTCCCTGTCTCTTTCCCATCTCCCCGTCTCTCCCTGTCTCTTTTCCATCTCTCCACCTTGCCTATCCCACCTCCTCTGTCTTTCCCTGTCTCTTTTCCATCTCTCCACCTCGCCTTTCCCACCTCCTCTGTCTCTCCCTGTCTCTTTCCCATCTCCCCGTCTCTCCCTGTCTCTTTCCCATCTCCCCGTCTCTCCCTGTCTCTTTTCCATCTCTCCCCCTCGCCTTTCCCACCTCCTCTGTCTCTCCCTATCTCTTTCCCATCTCCCCGTCTCTCCCTGTCTCTTTCCCATCTCCCCGTCTCTCCCTGTCTCTTTTCCATCTCTCCCCCTTGCCTTTCCCACCTCCTCTGTCTCTCCCTGTCTCTATCCCACCTCCTCTGTCTCTCCCTGTCTCTTTTCCATCTCTCCCCCTCGCCTTTCCCACCTCCTCTGTCTCTCCCTATCTCTTTCCCATCTCCCCGTCTCTCCCTGTCTCTTTCCCATCTCTCCCCCTTGCCTTTCCCACCTCCTCTGTCTCTCCCTGTCTCTATCCCATCTCCCCGTCTCTCCCTGTCTCTTTTCTATCTCTCCCCTTGCCTTTCCCATCTCCCGTCTCTCCCTGTCTCTTTCCATCTCTCCCCCTCGCCTTTCCCATCTCCCCGTCTCTCCCTGTCTCTTTTCCATCTCTCCACCTTGCCTTTCCCACCTCCTCTGTCTCTCCCTGTCTCTTTCCCAATCTCCCCGTCTCTCCCTGTCTCTTTCCCATCTCCCCGTCTCTCCCTGTCTCTTTTCCATCTCTCCACCTTGCCTTTCCCACCTCCTCTGTCTTTCCCTGTCTCTTTTCCATCTCTCCACCTCGCCTTTCCCACCTCCTCTGTCTCTCCCTGTCTCTTTCCCATCTCCCCGTCTCTCCCTGTCTCTTTCCCATCTCCCCGTCTCTCCATGTCTCTTTTCCATCTCTCCCCCTCGCCTTTCCCACCTCCTCTGTCTCTCCCTATCTCTTTCCCATCTCCCCGTCTCTCCCTGTCTCTTTCCCATCTCCCCGTCTCTCCCTGTCTCTTTTCCATCTCTCCCCCTTGCCTTTCCCACCTCCTCTGTCTCTCCCTGTCTCTATCCCACCTCCTCTGTCTCTCCCTGTCTCTTTTCCATCTCTCCCCCTCGCCTTTCCCACCTCCTCTGTCTCTCCCTATCTCTTTCCCATCTCCCCGTCTCTCCCTGTCTCTTTCCCATCTCCCCGTCTCTCCCTGTCTCTTTTCCATCTCTCCCCCTTGCCTTTCCCACCTCCTCTGTCTCTCCCTGTCTCTATCCCATCTCCCCGTCTCTCCCTGTCTCTTTTCCATCTCTCCCTCTTGCCTTTCCCATCTCCCCGTCTCTCCCTGTCTCTTTTCCATCTCTCCCCCTCGCCTTTCCCATCTCCCCCGTCTCTCCTGTCTCTTTTCCATCTCTCCCCCTTGCCTTTCCCACCTCCTCTGTCTCTCCCTGTCTCTATCCCATCTCCCCGTCTCTCCCTGTCTCTTCTCTTTTCCATCTCTCCCCCTTGCCTTTCCCATCTCCCCGTCTCTCCTGTCTCTTTTCCATCTCTCCCCTCGCCTTTCCCATCTCCCCGTCTCTCCCTGTCTCTTTTCCATCTCTCCACCTTGCCTTTCCCACCTCCTCTGTCTCTCCCTGTCTCTTTCCCAATCTCCCCGTCTCTCCCTGTCTCTTTCCCATCTCCCCGTCTCTCCCTATCTCTTTTCCATCTCTCCCCCTTGCCTTTCCCATCTCCCCGTCTCTCCCTGTCTCTTTTCCATCTCTCCCCCTCGCCTTTCCCACCTCCTCTGTCTCTCCTTGTCTCTTTTCCATCTCTCCTCCTCGCCTTTCCCACCTCCTCTGTCTCTCCCTGTCTCTTTCCCATCTCCCCGTCTCTCCCTGTCTCTTTCCCATCTCCCCGTCTCTCCCTGTCTCTTTTCCATCTCTCCCCCTTGCCTTTCCCATCTCCCCGTCTCTCCCTGTCTCTTTTCCATCTCTCCACCTCGCCTTTCCCACCTCCTCTGTCTCTCCCTGTCTCTTTCCCATCTCCCCGTCTCTCCCTGTCTCTTTCCCATCTCCCCGTCTCTCCCTGTCTCTTTTCCATCTCTCCACCTTGCCTATCCCACCTCCTCTGTCTTTCCCTGTCTCTTTTCCATCTCTCCACCTCGCCTTTCCCACCTCCTCTGTCTCTCCCTGTCTCTTTCCCATCTCCCCGTCTCTCCCTGTCTCTTTCCCATCTCCCCGTCTCTCCCTGTCTCTTTTCCATCTCTCCCCCTCGCCTTTCCCACCTCCTCTGTCTCTCCCTATCTCTTTCCCATCTCCCCGTCTCTCCCTGTCTCTTTCCCATCTCCCCGTCTCTCCCTGTCTCTTTTCCATCTCTCCCCCTTGCCTTTCCCACCTCCTCTGTCTCTCCCTGTCTCTATCCCACCTCCTCTGTCTCTCCCTGTCTCTTTTCCATCTCTCCCCCTCGCCTTTCCCACCTCCTCTGTCTCTCCCTATCTCTTTCCCATCTCCCCGTCTCTCCCTGTCTCTTTCCCATCTCCCCGTCTCTCCCTGTCTCTTTTCCATCTCTCCCCCTTGCCTTTCCCACCTCCTCTGTCTCTCCCTGTCTCTATCCCATCTCCCCGTCTCTCCCTGTCTCTTTTCCATCTCTCCCCCTTGCCTTTCCCATCTCCCCGTCTCTCCCTGTCTCTTTTCCATCTCTCCCCCTCGCCTTTCCCATCTCCCCGTCTCTCCCTGTCTCTTTTCCATCTCTCCACCTTGCCTTTCCCACCTCCTCTGTCTCTCCCTGTCTCTTTCCCAATCTCCCCGTCTCTCCCTGTCTCTTTCCCATCTCCCCGTCTCTCCCTGTCTCTTTTCCATCTCTCCACCTTGCCTATCCCACCTCCTCTGTCTTTCCCTGTCTCTTTTCCATCTCTCCACCTCGCCTTTCCCACCTCCTCTGTCTCTCCCTGTCTCTTTCCCATCTCCCCGTCTCTCCCTGTCTCTTTCCCATCTCCCCGTCTCTCCATGTCTCTTTTCCATCTCTCCCCCTCGCCTTTCCCACCTCCTCTGTCTCTCCCTATCTCTTTCCCATCTCCCCGTCTCTCCCTGTCTCTTTCCCATCTCCCCGTCTCTCCCTGTCTCTTTTCCATCTCTCCCCCTTGCCTTTCCCACCTCCTCTGTCTCTCCCTGTCTCTATCCCACCTCCTCTGTCTCTCCCTGTCTCTTTTCCATCTCTCCCCCCTCTCCCACCTCCTCTGTCTCTCCCTATCTCTTTCCCATCTCCCGTCTCTCCCTGTCTCTTTCCCATCTCCCCTGTCTCTCCCTGTCTCTTTTCCATCTCTCCCCCTTGCCTTTCCCACCTCCTCTGTCTCTCCCTGTCTCTATCCCATCTCCCCGTCTCTCCCTGTCTCTTTTCCATCTCTCCCCCTTGCCTTTCCCATCTCCCCGTCTCTCCCTGTCTCTTTTCCATCTCTCCCCCTCGCCTTTCCCATCTCCCCGTCTCTCCCTGTCTCTTTTCCATCTCTCCCCCTTGCCTTTCCCACCTCCTCTGTCTCTCCCTGTCTCTATCCCATCTCCCCGTCTCTCCCTGTCTCTTTTCCATCTCTCCCCCTTGCCTTTCCCATCTCCCCGTCTCTCCTGTCTCTTTTCCATCTCTCCCCTCCCTCCTTTCCCATCTCCCCGTCTCTCCCTGTCTCTTTTCCATCTCTCCACCTTGCCTTTCCCACCTCCTCTGTCTCTCCCTGTCTCTTTCCCAATCTCCCCGTCTCTCCCTGTCTCTTTCCCATCTCCCCGTCTCTCCCTATCTCTTTTCCATCTCTCCCCCTTGCCTTTCCCATCTCCCCGTCTCTCCCTGTCTCTTTTCCATCTCTCCCCCTCGCCTTTCCCACCTCCTCTGTCTCTCCTTGTCTCTTTTCCATCTCTCCTCCTCGCCTTTCCCACCTCCTCTGTCTCTCCCTGTCTCTTTCCCATCTCCCCGTCTCTCCCTGTCTCTTTCCCATCTCCCCGTCTCTCCTGTCTCTTTTCCATCTCTCCCCCTTGCCTTTCCCATCTCCCCGTCTCTCCCTGTCTCTTTTCCATCTCTCCCCCCTCGCCTTTCCCACCTCCTCTGTCTCTCCCTGTCTCTTTCCCATCTCCCCCGTCTCTCCCTGTCTCTTTCCCATCTCCCCATCTCTCCTGTCTCTTTCCATCTCTCCACCTTGCCTTTCCCACCTCTTCTGTCTCTCTCTGTCTCTTTTCCATCTCTCCCCCTCGCCTTTCCCACCTCCTCTGTCTCTCCCTATCTCTTTCCCATCTCCCGTCTCTCCTGTCTCTTTCCCATCTCCCGTCTCTCCCTGTCTCTTTCCATCTCTCCCCCTTGCCTTTCCCACCTCCTCTGTCTCTCCTGTCTCTATCCCATCTCCCCGTCTCTCCTGTCTCTTTTTCCATCTCTCCCCCTTGCCTTTCCCATCTCCCCGTCTGTCCCTGTCTCTTTTCCATCTCTCCCCCTCGCCTTTAACATCTCCCCGTCTCTCCCTGTCTCTTTTCCATCTCTCCACCTTGCCTTTCCCACCTCCTCTGTCTCTCCCTGTCTCTTTCCCAATCTCCCCGTCTCTCCCTGTCTCTTTCCCATCTCCCGTCTCTCCCTGTCTCTTTTCCATCTCTCCCCCTTGCCTTTCCCATCTCCCCGTCTCTCCCTGTCTCTTTTCCATCTCTCCCCCTCGCCTTTCCCACCTCCTCTGTCTCTCCTTGTCTCTTTTCCATCTCTCCTCCCTCGCCTTTCCACCTCCTCTGTCTCTCCCTGTCTCTTTCCCATCTCCCCGTCTCTCCCTGTCTCTTTCCCATCTCCCGTCTCTCCCTGTCTCTTTTCCATCTCTCCCCTTGCCTATCCCACCTCCTCTGTCTCTCCTGTCTCTTTTCCATCTCTCGACCTCGCCTTTCCCACCTCCTCTGTCTCTCCCTGTCTCTTTCCCATCTCCCCGTCTCTCCCTGTCTCTTTCCCATCTCCCCGTCTCTCCCTGTCTCTTTTCCATCTCTCCACCTTGCCTTTCCCACCTCCTCTGTCTCTCCTGTCTCTTTTCCATCTCTCCCCTCGCCTTTCCCACCTCCTCTGTCTCTCCCTATCTCTTTCCCATCTCCCGGTCTCTCCCTGTCTCTTTCCCATCTCCCCGTCTCTCCCTGTCTCTTTTCCATCTCTCCCCCTTGCCTTTCCCATCTCCCCGTCTCTCCCTGTCTCTTTTCCATCTCTCCCCCTCGCCTTTCCCACCTCCTCTGTCTCTCCCTGTCTCTTTTCCATCTCTCCCCCTCGCCTTTCCCACCTCCTCTGTCTCTCCCTGTCTCTTTCCCATCTCCCCGTCTCTCCCTGTCTCTTTTCCATCTCTCCACCTTGCCTTTCCCACCTCCTCTGTCTCTCCCTGTCTCTTTCCCAATCTCCCCGTCTCTCCCTGTCTCTTTCCCATCTCCCCGTCTCTCCCTGTCTCTTTTCCATCTCTCCACCTTGCCTTTCCCACCTCCTCTGTCTCTCCTGTCTCTTTTCCATCTCTCCCCCTCGCCTTTCCCACCTCCTCTGTCTCTCCCTGTCTCTTTCCCATCTCCCCGTCTCTCCATGTCTCTTTCCCATCTCCCCGTCTCTCCCTGTCTCTTTCCCAATCTCCCCGTCTCTCCCTGTCTCTTCCCCATCTCCCCGTCTCTCCCTGTCTCTTTTCCATCTCTCCACCTCGCCTTTCCCACCTCCTCTGTCTCTCCCTGTCTCTTTCCATCTCTCCCCCTCACCTTTCCCACCTCCTCTGTCTCTCCTGTCTCTTTCCCATCTCCCCATCTCTCCCTGTCTCTTTTCCATCTCTCCACCTTGCCTTTCCCACCTCCTCTGTCTCTCCTGTCTCTTTCCCAATCTCCCCGTCTCTCCTGTCTCTTTCCCATCTCCCCGTCTCTCCCTGTCTCTTTTACATCTCTCCACCTTGCCTTTCCCACCTCCTCTGTCTCTCCTGTCTCTTTTCCATCTCTCCCCCTCCCTTTCCCACCTCCTCTGTCTCTCCCTGTCTCTTTCCCTTCTCTCTCCATGTCTCTTTCCCATCTCCCCCATCTCTCCCTGTCTCTTTTCCATCTCTCCACCTTGCCTTTCCCACCTCCTCTGTCTCTCCCTGTCTCTTTTCCATCTCTCCCCCTCGCCTTTCCCACCTCCTCTGTCTCTCCCTGTCTCTATCCCATCTCCCCGTCTCTCCCTGTCTCTTTTCCATCTCTCCCCCTTGCCTTTCCCATCTCCCGTCTCTCCCTGTCTCTTTCCCATCTCCCCCGGTCTCTCCCTGTCTCTTTTCCATCTCTCCACCTCGCCTTTCCCACCTCCCGTCTCTCCCTGTCTCTTTTCCATCTCTTCCCCTCGCCTTTCCCACCTCCTCTGTCTCTCCCTGTTTCTTTTCCATCTCTCCACCTTGCCTTTCCCACCTCCTCTGTCTCTCCCTGTCTCTTTTCCATCTCTCCACCTCCTTTCCACCTCCTCTGTCTCTCCTGTCTCTTTCCATCTCTCCTCCTCGCCTTTCCCACCTCCTCTGTCTCTCCCTGTCTCTTTTCCATCTCTCCCCCTCCCCGTCTCTTCCTTTCCCACCTCCTCTGTCTCTCCTTGTCTCTTTTCCATCTCTCCTCCTCGCCTTTCCCACCTCCTCTGTCTCTCCCTGTCTCTTTCCCATCTCCCCGTCTCTCCCTGTCTCTTTCCCATCTCCCCGTCTCTCCCTGTCTCTTTTCCATCTCTCCACCTCGCCTTTCCCACCTCCTCTGTCTCTCCCTGTATCTTTTCCATCTCTCCCCCTCGCTTTTCCACCTCCTCTGTCTCTCCTGTCTCTTTCCATCTCCCCGTCTCTCCTGTCTCTTTCCCATCTCCCCGTCTCTCCCTGTCTCTTTCCATCTCTCCACCTTGCCTTTCCCACCTCCTCTGTCTATCCTGTCTCTTTTCCATCTCTCCACCTCGCCTTTCCCACCTCCCGTCTCTCCCTGTCTCTTTTCCATCTCTTCCCCTCGCCTTTCCCACCTCCTCTGTCTCTCCCTGTCTCTTTCCCATCTCCCCGTCTCTCCCTGTCTCTTTCCCATCTCCCCGTCTCTCCCTGTCTCTTTTCCATCTCTCCCCCTTGCCTTTCCCACCTCCTCTGTCTCTCCCTGTCTCTTTCCCATCTCCCCGTCTCTCCCTGTCTCTTTCCCATCTCCCCGTCTCTCCCTGTCTCTTTTACATCTCTCCACCTTGCCTTTCCCACCTCCTCTGTCTCTCCCTGTCTCTTTTCCATCTCTCCCCCTCGCCTTTCCCACCTCCTCTGTCTCTCCCTGTCTCTTTCCCGTCTCTCCATGTCTCTTTCCCATCTCCCCGTCTCTCCCTGTCTCTTTTCCATCTCTCCACCTTGCCTTTCCCACCTCCTCTGTCTCTCCCTGTCTCTTTTCCATCTCTCCCCCTCGCCTTTCCCACCTCCTCTGTCTCTCCCTGTCTCTATCCCATCTCCCCGTCTCTCCCTGTCTCTTTTCCATCTCTCCCCCTTGCCTTTCCCATCTCCCCGTCTCTCCCTGTCTCTTTCCCATCTCCCCGTCTCTCCCTGTCTCTTTTCCATCTCTCCACCTCGCCTTTCCCACCTCCCGTCTCTCCCTGTCTCTTTTCCATCTCTTCCCCTCGCCTTTCCCACCTCCTCTGTCTCTCCCTGTTTCTTTTCCATCTCTCCACCTTGCCTTTCCCACCTCCTCTGTCTCTCCCTGTCTCTTTTCCATCTCTCCACCTCGCCTTTCCCACCTCCTCTGTCTCTCCTTGTCTTTTTCCATCTCTCCTCCTGCCTTTCCCACCTCCTCTGTCTCTCCCTGTCTCTTTTCCATCTCTCCCCTCGCCTTTCCCACCTCCTCTGTCTCTCCTTGTCTCTTTTCCATCTCTCCTCCTCGCCTTTCCCACCTCCTCTGTCTCTCCCTGTCTCTTTCCCATCTCCCCATCTCTCCTGTCTCTTTCCCATCTCCCCGTCTCTCCCTGCCTCTTTTCCATCTCTCCACCTCGCCTTTCCCACCTCCTCTGTCTCTCCTGTATCTTTTCCATCTCTCCCCTCGCTTTTCCCACCTCCTCTGTCTCTCCCTGTCTCTTTCCCATCTCCCCGTCTCTCCCTGTCTCTTTCCCATCTCCCCCCTCTCTCCCTGTCTCTTTCCATCTCTCCACCTTGCCTTTCCCACCTCCTCTGTCTATCCCTGTCTCTTTTCCATCTCTCCACCTCGCCTTTCCCACCTCCCGTCTCTCCCTGTCTCTTTTCCATCTCTTCCCCTCGCCTTTCCCACCTCCTCTGTCTCTCCTGTCTCTTTCCCATCTCTCCGTCTCTCCCATGTCTCTTCCCATCTCCCCTCCCGTCTCTCCTGTCTCTTTTCCATCTCTCCCCTTGCCTTTCCCACCTCCTCTGTCTCTCCCTGTCTCTATCCCATCTCCCCGTCTCTCCCTGTCTCTTTTCCATCTCTCCCCCTTGCCTTTCCCATCTCCCCGTCTCTCCCTGTCTCTTTCCCATCTCCCCGTCTCTCCCTGCCTCTTTTCCATCTCTCCACCTCGCCTTTCCCACCTCAACTGTCTCTCCCTGTATCTTTTCCATCTCTCCCCCTCGCTTTTCCCACCTCCTCTGTCTCTCCCTGTCTCTTTCCCATCTCCCCGTCTCTCCCTGTCTCTTTCCCATCTCCCCGTCTCTCCCTGTCTCTTTTCCATCTCTCCACCTTGCCTTTCCCACCTCCTCTGTCTCTCCCTGTCTCTTTTCCATCTCTCCACCTCGCCTTTCCCACCTCCTCTGTCTCTCCCTGTCTCTTTCCCATCTCCCCGTCTCTCCCTGTCTCTTTCCCATCTCCCCGTCTCTCCCTGTCTCTTTTCCATCTCTCCCCCTTGCCTTTCCCATCTCCCCGTCTCTCCCTGTCTCTTTCCCATCTCCCCGTCTCTCCCTGTCTATTTTCCATCTCTCCACCTCGCCTTTCCCACCTCCCGTCTCTCCCTGTCTCTTTTCCATCTCTTCCCCTCGCCTTTCCCACCTCCTCTGTCTCTCCCTGTTTCTTTTCCATCTCTCCACCTTGCCTTTCCCACCTCCTCTGTCTCTCCCTGTCTCTTTTCCATCTCTCCACCTCGCCTTTCCCACCTCCTCTGTCTCTCCTTGTCTCTTTTCCATCTCTCCTCCTCGCCTTTCCCACCTCCTCTGTCTCTCCCTGTCTCTTTTCCATCTCTCCCCCTCGCCTTTCCCACCTCCTCTGTCTCTCCTTGTCTCTTTTCCATCTCTCCTCCTCGCCTTTCCCACCTCCTCTGTCTCTCCCTGTCTCTTTCCCATCTCCCCGTCTCTCCCTGTCTCTTTCCCATCTCCCCGTCTCTCCTGTCTCTTTCCATCTCTCCCCCTTGCCTTTCCCATCTCCCCCGTCTCTCCCTGTCTCTTTCCCATCTCCCCGTCTCTCCCTGTCTCTTTTCCATCTCTCACCTCCTCCCACCTCCCCATCTCTCCCTGTCTCTTTTCCATCTCTTCCCCTCGCCTTTCCCACCTCCTCTGTCTCTCCCTGTTTCTTTCATCTCTCCACCTTGCCTTTCCCACCTCCTCTGTCTCTCCCTGTCTCTTTTCCATCTCTCCACCTCGCCTTTCCCACCTCCTCTGTCTCTCCTTGTCTCTTTTCCATCTCTCCTCCTCGCCTTTCCCACCTCCTCTGTCTCTCCCTGTCTCTTTTCCATCTCTCCCCCTCGCCTTTCCCACCTCCTCTGTCTCTCCTTGTCTCTTTTCCATCTCTCCTCCTCGCCTTTCCCACCTCCTCTGTCTCTCCCTGTCTCTTTCCCATCTCCCCGTCTCTCCCTGTCTCTTTCCCATCTCCCCGTCTCTCCCTGCCTCTTTTCCATCTCTCCACCTCGCCTTTCCCACCTCCTCTGTCTCTCCCTGTATCTTTTCCATCTCTCCCCCTCGCTTTTCCCACCTCCTCTGTCTCTCCCTGTCTCTTTCCCATCTCCCCGTCTCTCCCTGTCTCTTTCCCATCTCCCCGTCTCTCCCTGTCTCTTTTCCATCTCTCCACCTTGCCTTTCCCACCTCCTCTGTCTATCCCTGTCTCTTTTCCATCTCTCCACCTCGCCTTTCCCACCTCCCGTCTCTCCCTGTCTCTTTTCCATCTCTTCCCCTCGCCTTTCCCACCTCCTCTGTCTCTCCCTGTCTCTTTCCCATCTCCCCGTCTCTCCCTGTCTCTTTCCCATCTCCCCGTCTCTCCCTGTCTCTTTTCCATCTCTCCCCCTTGCCTTTCCCACCTCCTCTGTCTCTCCCTGTCTCTATCCCATCTCCCCGTCTCTCCCTGTCTCTTTTCCATCTCTCCCCTTGCCTTTCCCATCTCCCCGTCTCTCCCTGTCTCTTTCCCATCTCCCCGTCTCTCCCTGCCTCTTTTCCATCTCTCCACCTCGCCTTTCCCACCTCCTCTGTCTCTCCCTGTATCTTTTCCATCTCTCCCCCTCGCTTTTCCCACCTCCTCTGTCTCTCCCTGTCTCTTTCCCATCTCCCCGTCTCTCCCTGTCTCTTTCCCATCTCCCCGTCTCTCCCTGTCTCTTTTCCATCTCTCCACCTTGCCTTTCCCACCTCCTCTGTCTCTCCCTGTCTCTTTTCCATCTCTCCACCTCGCCTTTCCCACCTCCTCTGTCTCTCCCTGTCTCTTTCCCATCTCCCCGTCTCTCCCTGTCTCTTTCCCATCTCCCCGTCTCTCCCTGTCTCTTTTCCATCTCTCCCCCTTGCCTTTCCCATCTCCCCGTCTCTCCCTGTCTCTTTCCCATCTCCCCGTCTCTCCCTGTCTATTTTCCATCTCTCCACCTCGCCTTTCCCACCTCCCGTCTCTCCCTGTCTCTTTTCCATCTCTTCCCCTCGCCTTTCCCACGTCCTCTGTCTCTCCCTGTTTCTTTTCCATCTCTCCACCTTGCCTTTCCCACCTCCTCTGTCTCTCCCTGTCTCTTTTCCATCTCTCCACCTCGCCTTTCCCACCTCCTCTGTCTCTCCTTGTCTCTTTTCCATCTCTCCTCCTCGCCTTTCCCACCTCCTCTGTCTCTCCTGTCTCTTTTCCATCTCTCCCCTCGCCTTTCCCACCTCCTCTGTCTCTCCTTGTCTCTTTTCCATCTCTCCTCCTCGCCTTTCCCACCTCCTCTGTCTCTCCCTGTCTCTTTCCCATCTCCCCGTCTCTCCCTGTCTCTTTCCCATCTCCCCGTCTCTCCCTGTCTCTTTTCCATCTCTCCACCTCGCCTTTCCCACCTCCTCTGTCTTTCCCTGTATCTTTTCCATCTCTCCCCCTCGCTTTTCCCACCTCCTCTGTCTCTCCCTCTCTTTCCCATCTCCCCGTCTCTCCCTGTCTCTTTCCCATCTCCCCGTCTCTCCCTGTCTCTTCTCCATCTCTCCACCTTGCCTTTCCCACCTCCTCTGTCTCTCCCTGTCTCTTTTCCATCTCTCCACCTCGCCTTTCCCACCTCCTCTGTCTCTCCCTGTCTCTTTCCCATCTTCCCGTCTCTCCCTGTCTCTTTCCCATCTCCCCGTCTCTCCTGTCTCTTTTCCATCTCTCCCCCTTGCCTTTCCCACCTCCTCTGTCTCTCCCTGTCTCTATCCCATCTCCCCGTCTCTCCCTGTCTCTTTTCCATCTCTCCCCCTTGCCTTTCCCATCTCCCCGTCTCTCCCTGTCTCTTTCCCATCTCCCCGTCTCTCCCTGCCTCTTTTCCCATCTCTCCACCTCGTCTTCCCACCTCCTCTGTCTCTCCCTGTATCTTTTCCATCTCTCCCCCTCGCTTTTCCCACCTCCTCTGTCTCTCCCTGTCACTTTCCCATCTCCCGTCTCTCCCTGTCTCTTTCCCATCTCCCCAGTCTCTCCCTGTCTCTTTTCCATCTCTCCACCTTGCCTTTCCCACCTCCTCTGTCTCTCCCTGTCTCTTTTCCATCTCTCCACCTCGCCTTTCCCACCTCCTCTGTCTCTCCCTGTCTCTTTCCCATCTCCCCGTCTCTCCCTGTCTCTTTCCCATCTCCCCGTCTCTCCCTGTCTCTTTTCCATCTCTCCCCCTTGCCTTTCCCACCTCCTCTGTCTCTCCCTGTCTCTATCCCATCTCCCCGTCTCTCCCTGTCTCTTTTCCATCTCTCCCCCTTGCCTTTCCCATCTCCCTGTCTCTCCCTGTCTCTTTTCCATCTCTCCACCTCGCCTTTCCCACCTCCTCTGTCTCTCCCTGTCTCTTTTCCATCTCTCCTCCTCGCCTTTCCCACCTCCTCTGTCTCTCCCTGTCTCTTTTCCATCTCTCCCCCTCGCCTTTCCCACCTCCTCTGTCTCTCCTTGTCTCTTTTCCATCTCTCCTCCTCGCCTTTCCCACCTCCTCTGTCTCTCCCTGTCTCTTTCCCATCTCCCCGTCTCTCCCTGTCTCTTTCCCATCTCCCCGTCTCTCCCTGCCTCTTTTCCATCTCTCCACCTCGCCTTTCCCACCTCCTCTGTCTCTCCCTGTCTCTTTTCCATCTCTCCACCTTGCCTTTCCCACCTCCTCTGTCTCTCCCTGTCTCTTTCCCATCTCCCCGTCTCTCCCTGTCTCTTTCCCATCTCCCCGTCTCTCCCTGTCTCTTTTCCATCTCTCCCCCTTGCCTTTCCCACCTCCTCTGTCTCTCCCTGTCTCTATCCCATCTCCCCGTCTCTCCCTGTCTCTTTTCCATCTCTCCCCCTTGCCTTTCCCATCTCCCCGTCTCTCCCTGTCTCTTTCCCATCTCCCCGTCTCTCCCTGCCTCTTTTCCATCTCTCCACCTCGCCTTTCCCACCTCCTCTGTCTCTCCCTGTCTCTTTCCCATCTCTCCCCCTCGCCTTTCCCACCTCCTCTGTCTCTCCCTGTCTCTTTCCCATCTCCCCGTCTCTCCCTGTCTCTTTCCCATCTCCCCGTCTCTCCTTGTCTCTTTTCCATCTCTCCTCCTCGCCTTTCCCACCTCCTCTGTCTCTCCCTGTCTCTTTCCCATCTCCCCGTCTCTCCCTGCCTCTTTTCCATCTCTCCACCTCGCCTTTCCCACCTCCTCTGTCTCTCCCTGTATCTTTTCCATCTCTCCCCCTCGCTTTTCCCACCTCCTCTGTCTCTCCCTGTCTCTTTCCCATCTCCCCGTCTCTCCCTGTCTCTTTCCCATCTCCCCGTCTCTCCCTGTCTCTTTTCCATCTCTCCACCTTGCCTTTCCCACCTCCTCTGTCTCTCCCTGTCTCTTTTCCATCTCTCCACCTCGCCTTTCCCACCTCCTCTGTCTCTCCCTGTCTCTTTCCCATCTCCCCGTCTCTCCCTGTCTCTTTCCCATCTCCCCGTCTCTCCCTGTCTCTTTTCCATCTCTCCCCCTTGCCTTTCCCACCTCCTCTGTCTCTCCCTGTCTCTATCCCATCTCCCCGTCTCTCCCTGTCTCTTTTCCATCTCTCCCCCTTGCCTTTCCCATCTCCCCCTCTCTCCCTGTCTCTTTCCCATCTCCCCGTCTCTCCCTGCCTCTTTTCCATCTCTCCACCTCGCCTTTCCCACCTCCTCTGTCTCTCCCTGTCTCTTTTCCATCTCTCCCCCTCGCCTTTCCCACCTCCTCTGTCTCTCCTTGTCTCTTTTCCATCTCTCCTCCTCGCCTTTCCCACCTCCTCTGTCTCTCCCTGTCTCTTTCCCATCTCCCCGTCTCTCCCTGTCTCTTTCCCATCTCCCCGTCTCTCCCTGCCTCTTTTCCATCTCTCCCCCTCGCCTTTCCCACCTCCTCTGTCTCTCCCTGTCTCTTTTCCATCTCTCCACCTCGCCTTTCCCACCTCCTCTGTCTCTCCCTGTCTCTTTCCCATCTCCCCGTCTCTCCCTGTCTCTTTCCCATCTCCCCGTCTCTCCCTGTCTCTTTTCCATCTCTCCCCCTTGCCTTTCCCACCTCCTCTGTCTCTCCCTGTCTCTATCCCATCTCCCCGTCTCTCCCTGTCTCTTTTCCATCTCTCCCCCTTGCCTTTCCCATCTCCCCGTCTCTCCCTGTCTCTTTCCCATCTCCCCGTCTCTCCCTGCCTCTTTTCCATCTCTCCACCTCGCCTTTCCCACCTCCTCTGTCTCTCCCTGTATCTTTTCCATCTCTCCCCCTCGCTTTTCCACCTCCCTGTCTCTCCTGTCTCTTTCCCATCTCCCCGTCTCTCCTGTCTCTTTCCCATCTCCCCCTAGTCTCTCCCTGTCTCTTTCCATCTCTCCACCTTGCCTTTCCCACCTCCTCTGTCTCTCCCTGTCTCTTTTCCATCTCTCCACCTCCCTTTCCCACCTCCTCTGTCTCTTCCTGTCTCTTTCCCATCTCCCCGTCTCTCCTGTCTCTTTCCCATCTCCCCGTCTCTCCCTGTCTCTTTTCCATCTCTCCCCTTGCCTTTCCCACCTCCTCTGTCTCTCCCTGTCTCTATCCCATCTCCCCGTCTCTCCCTGTCTCTTTTCCATCTCTCCCCCTCGCCTTTCCCACCTCCTCTGTCTCTCCCTGTCTCTTTTCCATCTCTCCCCCTCGCCTTTCCCACCTCCTCTGTCTCTCCCTGTCTCTTTCCCATCTCCCCGTCTCTCCCTGTCTCTTTCCCATCTCCCCGTCTCTCCTTGTCTCTTTTCCATCTCTCCTCCTCGCCTTTCCCACCTCCTCTGTCTCTCCCTGTCTCTTTCCCATCTCCCCGTCTCTCCCTGTCTCTTTCCCATCTCCCCGTCTCTCCCTGCCTCTTTTCCATCTCTCCACCTCGCCTTTCCCACCTCCTCTGTCTCTCCCTGTATCTTTTCCATCTCTCCCCCTCGCTTTCCCACCTCCTCTGTCTCTCCCTGTCTCTTTCCATCTCCCGTCTCTCCCTGTCTCTTTCCCATCTCCCCGTCTCTCCCTGTCTCTTTTCCATCTCTCCACCTTGCCTTTCCCACCTCCTCTGTCTCTCCCTGTCTCTTTTCCATCTCTCCACCTCGCCTTTCCCACCTCCTCTGTCTCTCCCTGTCTCTTTCCCATCTCCCCGTCTCTCCCTGTCTCTTTCCCATCTCCCCGTCTCTCCCTGTCTCTTTTCCATCTCTCCCCCTTGCCTTTCCCACCTCCTCTGTCTCTCCCTGTCTCTATCCCATCTCCCCGTCTCTCCCTGTCTCTTTTCCATCTCTCCCCCTTGCCTTTCCCATCTCCCGTCTCTCCCTGTCTCTTTCCCATCTCCCCATCTCTCCCTGTCTCTTTTCCTTCTCTCCACCTCGCCTTTCCCACCTCCTCTGTCTCTCCCTGTATCTTTCCATCTCTTCCCCTCGCTTTTCCCACCTCCTCTGTCTCTCCTGTCTCTTTCCCATCTCCCCGTCTCTCCTGTCTCTTTCCCATCTCCCCGTCTCTCCCTGTCTCTTTTCCATCTCTCCACCTTGCCTTTCCCACCTCCTCTGTCTCTCCTGTCTCTTTTCCATCTCTCCACCTCGCCTTTCCCACCTCCTCTGTCTCTCCCTGTCTCTTTCCCATCTCCCGTCTCTCCCTGTCTCTTTCCCATCTCCCCGTCTCTCCCTGTCTCTTTTCCATCTCTCCCCCTTGCCTTTCCCACCTCCTCTGTCTCTCCCTGTCTCTATCCCATCTCCCCGTCTCTCCTGTCTCTTTTCCATCTCTCCCCCTTGCCTTTTCCATCTCCCCTCCCGTCTCTCCTGTCTCTTTTCCATCTCTCCCCCTCTTTTCCTTTTCCCACCTCCTCTGTCTCTCCTGTATCTTTTCCATCTCTCCCCTCGCCTTTCCCACCTCCTCTGTCTCTCCCTGTCTCTTTCCCATCTCCCCGTCTCTCCTGTCTCTTTCCCATCTCCCCATCTCTCCTGTCTCTTTTCCATCTCTCCACCTTGCCTTTCCCACCTCCTCTGTCTCTCCCTGTCTCTTTTCCATCTCTCCACCTCGCCTTTCCCACCTCCCTCTGTCTCTCCCTGTCTCTTTCCCATCTCCCCCGTCTCTCCCTGTCTCTTTCCCATCTCCCCGTCTCTCCCTGTCTCTTTTCCATCTCTCCCCTTGCCTTTCCCACCTCCTCTGTCTCTCCCCCCTCTCTATCCCATCTCCCCATCTCTCCCTGTCTCTTTTCCATCTCTCCCCCTTGCCTTTCCCATCTCCCCGTCTCTCCTGTCTCTTTCCATCTCTCCCCTCGCCTTTCCCACCTCCTCTGTCTCTCCCTGTCTCTTTTCCATCTCTCCCCCTCGCCTTTCCCACCTCCTCTGTCTCTCCTGTCTCTTTCCCATCATCTCTCCCTGTCTCTTTCCATCTCCCCCGTCTCTCCCTGTCTCTTTTCCATCTCTCCACCTTGCCTTTCCCACCTCCTCTGTCTCTCCCTGTCTCTTTCCCAATCTCCCAGTCTCTCCCTGTCTCTTTCCCATCTCCCCGTCTCTCCCTGTCTCTTTTCCATCTCTCCACCTTGCCTTTCCCACCTCCTCTGTCTCTCCCTGTCTCTTTTCCATCTCTCCCCCTCGCCTTTCCCACCTCCTCTGTCTCTCCCTGTATCTTTTCCATCTCTCCCCCTCGCTTTTCCCACCTCCTCTGTCTCTCCCTGTCTCTTTCCCATCTCCCCGTCTCTCCCTGTCTCTTTCCCATCTCCCCGTCTCTCCCTGTCTCTTTTCCATCTCTCCACCTTGCCTTTCCCACCTCCTCTGTCTCTCCCTGTCTCTTTTTCATCTCTCCACCTCGCCTTTCCCACCTCCCCATCTCTCCCTGTCTCTTTTCCATCTCTTCCCCTCGCCTTTCCCACCTCCTCTGTCTCTCCCTGTCTCTTTTCCATCTCTCCACCTCGCCTTTCCCACCTCCCCATCTCTCCCTGTCTCTTTTCCATCTCTCCACCTCGCCTTTCCCACCTCCTCTGTCTCTCCCTGTCTCTTTCCCATCTCCCCGTCTCTCCCTGTCTCTTTCCCATCTCCCCGTCTCTCCCTGTCTCTTTTCCATCTCTCCACCTCGCCTTTCCCACCTCCCATCTCTCCCTGTCTCTTTTCCATCTCTTCCCCTCGCATTTCCCACCTCCTCTGTCTCTCCCTGTCTCTTTTCCATCTCTCCACCTCGCCTTTCCCACCTCCCCATCTCTCCCTGTCTCTTTTCCATCTCTCCACCTCGCCTTTCCCACCTCCTCTGTCTCTCCCTGTCTCTTTCCCATCTCCCCATCTCTCCTGTCTCTTTCCCATCTCCCCTGTCTCTCCCTGTCTCTTTTCCATCTCTCCACCTCGCCTTTCCCACCTCCCATCTCTCCCTGTCTCTTTTCCATCTCTTCCCCTCGCATTTCCCACCTCCTCTGTCTCTCCCTGTCTCTTTTCCATCTCTCCACCTCGCCTTTCCCACCTCCTCTGTCTCTCCCTGTCTCTTTTCCTTCTCTCCCCCTCACCTTTCCCACCTCCTCTGTCTCTCCCTGTCTCTTTCCCATCTCCCCGTCTCTCCCTGTCTCTTTCCCATCTCCCCGTCTCTCCCTGTCTCTTTTCCATCTCTCCCCCTTGCCTTTCCCACCTACTCTGTCTCTCCCTGTCTCTTTCCCATCTCCCTGTCTCTCCCTGTCTCTTTCCCATCTCCCCGTCTCTTCCTGTCTCTTTTCCATCTTTCCCCCTTGCCTTTCCCATCTCCCCGTCTCTCCCTGTCTCTTTTCCATCTCTCCCCTTGCCTTTCCCACCTCCCCCTTTCTCCTGTCTCTTTTCCATCTCTCCCCCTTGCCTTTCCCTTCCTCCGTCTCTCCCTGTCTCTTTTCCATCTCTCCCCCTTGCCTTTCACACTTCCTCCGTCTCTCCCTGTCACTTTTCCATCTCTCCCCCTTGCCTTTCCCACTTCCTCTGTCTCTCCCTGTCTCTTTTCCATCTCTCCCCCTTGCCTTTCCCACCTCCTCATCTCTCCCTGTCTCTTTTTCATCTCTCCACCTCGCCTTTCCCACCTCCTCTGTCTCTCCCTGTCTCTTTTCCATCTCTCCCCCTTGCCTTTCCCACCTCCTCATCTCTCCCTGTCTCTTTTCCATCTCTCCCCATTGCCTTTCCCACTTCCTCTGTCTCTCCCTGTCTCTTTTCCATCTCTCCCCCTTGCCTTTCCCACTTCCCCGTCTCTCCCTGTCTCTTTTCCATCTCTCCCCCTTGACTTTCCCACCTCCCCCGTTTCTCCCTGTCTCTTTTCCATCTCTCCCCCTTGCCTTTCCCATCTCCCCGTCTCTCCCTGTCTCTTATCCATCTCTCCCCCTCGCCTTTCCCACCTCCCCCGTTTCTCCCTGTCTCTTTTCCTTCTCTCCACCTTGCCTTTCCCACCTCCTCTGTCTCTCCCTGTCTCTTTTCCATCTCTCCCCCTTGCCTTTCCCACTTCCTCCGTCTCTCCCTGTCTCTTTTCCATCTCTCCCCCTTGCCTTTCCCACCTCCTCTGTCTCTCCCTGTCTCTTTTCCTTCTCTCCCCCTCACCTTTCCCACCTCCTCTGTCTTTTCCTGTCTCTTTCCCATCTCCCCGTCTCTCCCTGTCTCTTTCCCATCTCCCCGTCTCTCCCTGTCTCTTTTCCATCTCTCCACCTTGCCTTTCCCACCTCCTCTGTCTCTCCCTGTCTCTTTTCCATCTCTCCCCCTTGCCTTTCCCACTTCCTCCGTCTCTCCCTGTCTCTTTTCCATCTCTCCCCCTTGCCTTTCCCACCTCCTCTGTCTCTCCCTGTCTCTTTTCCTTCTCTCCCCCTCACCTTTCCCACCTCCTCTGTCTCTCCCTGTCTCTTTCCCATCTCCCCGTCTCTCCCTGTCTCTTTCCCATCTCCCTGTCTCTCCCTGTCTCTTTTCCATCTCTCCCCCTCGTCTTTCCCACCTCCTCTGTCTCTCCCTGCCTCTTTTCCATCTCTCCCCCTCGCCTTTCCCACCTCCTCTGTCTCTCCCTGTCTCTTTCCCATCTCCCCGTCTCTCCCTGTCTCTTTCCCATCTCCCCGTCTCTCCCTGTCTCTTTTCCATCTCTCCCCCTTGCCTTTCCCACCTCCCCCGTTTCTCCCTGTCTCTTTTCCATCTCTCCCCCTTGCCTTTCACACTTCCTCCGTCTCTCCTGTCACTTTTCCATCTCTCCCCCTTGCCTTTCCCACTTCCTCTGTCTCTCCCTGTCTCTTTTCCATCTCTCCCCCTTGCCTTTCCCACCTCCTCATCTCTCCCTGTCTCTTTTCCATCTCTCCACCTCGCCTTTCCCACCTCCTCTGTCTCTCCCTGTCTCTTTTCCATCTCTCCCCTTGCCTTTCCCACCTCCCCCGTTTCTCCCTGTCTCTTTTCCATCTCTCCCCCTTGCCTTTCACACTTCCTCCGTCTCTCCCTGTCTCTTTTCCATCTCTCCCCCTTGCCTTTCCCACCTCCTCATCTCTCCCTGTCTCTTTTCCATCTCTTCCCCTCGCCTTTCCCACCTCCTCTGTCACTCCCTGTCTCTTTTCCATCTCTCCTCCTCGCCTTTCCCACCTCCTCTGTCTCTCCCTGTCTCTTTTCCATCTCTCCCCCTCGCCTTTCCCACCTCCTCTGTCTCTCCTTGTCTCTTTTCCATCTCTCCTCCTCGCCTTTCCCACCTCCTCTGTCTCTCCCTGTCTCTTTCCCATCTCCCCGTCTCTCCCTGTCTCTTTCCCATCTCCCCGTCTCTCCCTGTCTCTTTTCCATCTCTCCACCTCGCCTGTTCCCACCTCCTCTGTCTCTCCTGTATCTTTTCCATCTCTCCCCCTCGCTTTCCCAACTCCTCTGTCTCTCCCTGTCTCTTTCCCATCTCCCCGTCTCTCCCTGTCTCTTTCCCATCTCCCCGTCTCTCCTGTCTCTTTTCCATCTCTCCACCTTGCCTTTCCACCTCCTCTGTCTCTCCCTGTCTCTTTTCCATCTCTCCACCTCGCCTTTCCCACCTCCTCTGTCTCTCCCTGTCTCTTTCCCATCTCCCCGTCTCTCCCTGTCTCTTTCCCATCTCCCCGTCTCTCCCCCTCGCCTTTCCCGCCTCCCCCGTTTCTCCCTGTCTCTTTTCCATCTCTCCCCCTTGCATTTCCCATCTCCCCGTCTCTCCTGTCTCTTTTCCATCTCTCCACCTCGCCTTTCCCACCTCCTCTGTCTCTCCCTGTATCTTTTCCATCTCTCCCCCTCGTCTCTCCCTGTCTTTTCCCACCTCCTCTGTCTCTCCTGTCTCTTTCCCATCTCCCCGTCTCTCCCTGTCTCTTTCCCATCTCCCCGTCTCTCCCTGTCTCTTTCCATCTCTCCACCTTGCCTTTCCCATCTCCCCGTCTCTCCCTGTCTCTTATCCATCTCTCCCCCTCGCCTTTCCCACCTCCCCCGTTTCTCCCTGTCTCTTTTCCATCTCTCCCCCTTGCCTTTCCCACCTCCTCTGTCTCTCCCTGTCTCTTTTCCTTCTCTCCCCCTCACCTTTCCCACCTCCTCTGTCTTTTCCTGTCTCTTTCCCATCTCCCCGTCTCTCCCTGTCTCTTTCCATCTCCCCGTCTCTCCCTGTCTCTTTTCCATCTCTCCCCTTGCCTTTCCCACTTCCTCCCTCCTCTGTCTCTCCCTGTCTCTTTTCCATCTCTCCCCTTGCCTTTCCCACCTCCTCTGTCTCTCCTGTCTCTTTTCCTTCTCTCCCCCTTCACCTTTCCCACCTCCTCTGTCTCTCCCTGTCTCTTTCCCATCTCCCGTCTCTCCCTGTCTCTTTCCCATCTCCCTGTCTCTCCCTGTCTCTTTTCCATCTCTCCCCCTCGTCTTTCCCACCTCCTCTGTCTCTCCTGCCTCTTTTCCATCTCTCCCCCTCGCCTTTCCACCTCCTCTGTCTCTCCTGTCTCTTTCCCATCTCCCCGTCTCTCCTGTCTCTTTCCCATCTCCCCGTCTCTCCTGTCTCTTTTCCATCTCTCCCCCTTGCCTTTCCCACCTCCCCTTTCTCTCCTGTCTCTTTCCATCTCTCCCCTTGCCTTTCACCACTTCCTCCGTCTCTCCCTGCCTCTTTTCCATCTCTCCCCCTCGCCTTTCCCACCTCCTCTGTCTCTCCCTGTCTCTTTCCCATCTCCCCGTCTCTCCCTGTCTCTTTCCCATCTCCCCGTCTCTCCCTGTCTCTTTCCCATCTCCCCGTCTCTCCCTGTCTCTTTTCCATCTCTCCCCCTTGCCTTTCCCACCTCCCCCGTTTCTCCCTGTCTCTTTTCCATCTCTCCCCCTTGCCTTTCACACTTCCTCCGTCTCTCCCTGTCACTTTTCCATCTCTCCCCCTTGCCTTTCCCACTTCCTCTGTCTCTCCCTGTCTCTTTTCCATCTCTCCCCCTTGCCTTTCCCACCTCCTCATCTCTCCCTGTCTCTTTTCCATCTCTCCACCTCACCTTTCCCACCTCCTCTGTCTCTCCCTGTCTCTTTTCCATCTCTCCCCCTTGCCTTTCCCACCTCCCCCGTTTCTCCCTGTCTCTTTTCCATCTCTCCCCCTTGCCTTTCACACTTCCTCCGTCTCTCCCTGTCTCTTTTCCATCTCTCCCCCTTGCCTTTCCCACCTCCTCATCTCTCCTGTCTCTTTTCCATCTCTTCCCCTCACCTTTCCCACCTCCTCTGTCACTCCCTGTCTCTTTTCAATCTCTCCTCCTGCCTTTTCCCACCTCCTCTGTCTCTCCCTGTCTCTTTTCCATCTCTCCCCCTGCCTTTCCCACCTCCTCTGTCTCTCCTTGTCTCTTTCCATCTCTCCTCCTGGCCTTTCCCACCTCCTCTGTCTCTCCCTGTCTCTTTCCCATCTCCCCGTCTCTCCCTGTCTCTTTCCCATCTCCCCGTCTCTCCTGTCTCTTTTCCATCTCTCCACCTCGCCTTTCCCACCTCCTCTGTCTCTCCCTGTATCTTTCCATCTCTCCCCCTCGCTTTTCCCACCTCTCTGTCTCTCCCTGTCTCTTTCCCATCTCCCCGTCTCTCCCTGTCTCTTTCCCATCTCCCCGTCTCTCCTGTCTCTTTTCCATCTCTCCACCTAGCCTTTCCCACCTCCTCTGTCTCTCCCTGTCTCTTTTCCATCTCTCCACCTCGCCTTTCCACCTCCTCTGTCTCTCCTGTCTCTTTCCCATCTCCCCCGTCTCTCCCTGTCTCTTTCCCATCTCCCCGTCTCTCCCTGTCTCTTTTCCATCTCTCCCCCTCGCCTTTCCCACCTCCCCGTTTCTCCCTGTCTCTTTTCCATCTCTCCCCCTTGCATTTCCCATCTCCCCGTCTCTCCCTGTCTCTTTTCCATCTCTCCACCTCGCCTTTC
Source organism: Oncorhynchus nerka (assembly GCF_034236695.1). Classification (NCBI taxonomy): domain Eukaryota; kingdom Metazoa; phylum Chordata; class Actinopteri; order Salmoniformes; family Salmonidae; genus Oncorhynchus; species Oncorhynchus nerka. The sequence goes on along the minus strand of NW_027039133.1, from coordinate 4,107 downwards.
CCACCTCCTCTGTCTCTCCCTGTATCTTTTCCATCTCTCCCCCTCGCTTTTCCCACCTCCTCTGTCTCTCCCTGTCTCTTTCCCATCTCCCCGTCTCTCCCTGTCTCTTTCCCATCTCCCCGTCTCTCCCTGTCTCTTTTCCATCTCTCCACCTTGCCTTTCCCATCTCCCCGTCTCTCCCTGTCTCTTTCCCATCTCTCCCCCTTGCCTTTCCCATCTCCCCCGTCTCTCCTGTCTCTTATCCATCTCTCCCCCTCCCTTTCCCACCTCCCCATCTCCCTGTCTCTTTCCATCTCTCCCCCTTGCATTTCCCACCTCCCCCTTTCTCCCTGTCTCTTTTCCATCTCTCCCCCTTGCCTTTCCCACCTCCTCTGTCTCTCCCTGTCTCTTTTCCTTCTCTCCCCTCACCTTTCCCACCTCCTCTGTCTCTCCTTGTCTCTTTCCCATCTCCCCGTCTCTCCCTGTCTCTTTCCCATCTCCCCGTCTCTCCCTGTCTCTTTTCCATCTCTCCCCCTTGCCTTTCCCACCTCCTCTGTCTCTCCCTGTCTCTATCCCATCTCCCCGTCTCTCCCTGTCTCTTTTCCATCTCTCCCCCTTGCCTTTCCCATCTCCCCGTCTCTCCCTGTCTCTTTTCCATCTCTCCCCTCTCTTTCAGCCTTTCCCACCTCCTCTGTCTCTCCTGTCTCTTTTTCCATCTCTCCCCTCGCCTTTCCACCTCCTCTGTCTCTCCTGTCTCTTTCCCATCTCCCCGTCTCTCCTGTCTCTTTCCCATCTCCCGTCTCTCCCTGTCTCTTTTCCATCTCTCCACCTTGCCTTTCCCACCTCCTCTGTCTCTCCCTGTCTCTTTCCCAATCTCCCCGTCTCTCCCTGTCTCTTTCCCATCTCCCCGTCTCTCCCTGTCTCTTTTCCATCTCTCCACCTTGCCTTTCCCACCTCCTCTGTCTCTCCCTGTCTCTTTTCCATCTCTCCCCCTCGCCTTTCCCACCTCCTCTGTCTCTCCCTGTCTCTTTCCCATCTCCCAGTCTCTCCCTGTCTCTTTCCCATCTCCCCGTCTCTCCCTGTCTCTTTTCCATCTCTCCACCTCGCCTTTCCCACCTCCCATCTCTCCTTGTCTCTTTTCCATCTCTTCCCCTCGCATTTCCCACCTCCTCTGTCTCTCCCTGTCTCTTTTCCATCTCTCCACCTCGCCTTTCCCACCTCCTCTGTTTCTCCCTGTCTCTTTTCCTTCTCTCCCCCTCACCTTTCCCACCTCCTCTGTCTCTCCCTGTCTCTTTCCCATCTCCCCGTCTCTCCCTGTCTCTTTCCCATCTCCCCGTCTCTCCCTGTCTCTTTTCCATCTCTCCACCTTGCCTTTCCCACCTCCTCTGTCTCTCCCTGTCTCTTTCCCATCTCCCCGTCTCTCCCTGTCTCTTTTCCATCTCTCCACCTTGCCTTTCCCACCTCCTCTGTCTCTCCCTGTCTCTTTCCCATCTCCCCGTCTCTCCCTGTCTCTTTCCCATCTCCCCGTCTCTCCCTGTCTCTTTTCCATCTTTCCCCCTTGCCTTTCCCATCTCCCGTCTCTCCCTGTCTCTTTTCCATCTCTCCCCCTCGCCTTTCCCACCTCCTCTGTCTCTCCCTGTCTCTTTTCCATCTCTCCCCCTCGCCTTTCCCACCTCCTCTGTCTCTCCCTGTCTCTTTCCCATCTCCCCGTCTCTCCCTGTCTCTTTCCCACTTCCTCCGTCTCTCCCTGTCTTTTTTCCCATCTCTCCCCCTTGCCTTTCCCACCTCCTCATCTCTCCCTGTCTCTTTTCCATCTCTCCCCCTTGCCTTTCCCACTTCCTCTGTCTCTCCCTGTCTCTTTTCCATCTCTCCTTGCCTTTCCCACCTCCTCATCTCTCCCTGTCTCTTTTCCATCTCTCCCCTTGCCTTTCCCACTTCCTCTGTCTCTCCTGTCTCTTTTCCATCTCTCCACCTTGCCTTTCCCACCTCCTCTGTCTCTCCTGTCTCTTTTCCATCTCTCCCTCTCATCCTTTCCCACCTCCTCTGTCTCTCCCTGTCTCTTTTCCATCTCTCCCCTTGCCTTTCCCACCTCCTCATCTCTCCTGTCTCTTTTCCATCTCTCCCCCTTGCCTTTCCCATCTCCCCCCTGTTTCTCCCTGTCTCTTTTCTATCTCTCCACCTCCTTTCCCCACCTCCTCTGTCTCTCCCTGTCTCTTTCCCATCTCTCCCCCTTGCCTTTCCCACCTCCCCCCTTCTCCTCCCTGTCTCTTTTCCATCTCTCCCCTTGTCCTTTCCCACCTCCTCATCTCCTGTCTCTTTTCCATCTCTCCCCTTGCCTTTCCCACCTCCTCTGTCTCTCCCTGTCTCTTTTCCATCTCCCCCTTGCTTTCCCACCTCCTCTGTCTCTCCTGTCTCTTTCCATCTCTCCGTCTCTCGCTCTCTTTCCCACCTCCTCTGTCTCTCCTGTCTCTTTTCCATCTCTCCCCTTGCCTTTCCCACCTCCTCATCTCTCCCTGTCTCTTTTCCATCTCTCCCCTTGCCTTTCCCATCTCCTGTTTCTCTCTGTCTCTTTCCATCTCTCCACCTCGCCTTTCCCACCTCCTCTGTCTCTCCCTGTCTCTTTCCATCTCTCTCCCCTTGCCTTTCCCACCTCCCCGTTTGTCCCTGTCTCTTTTCCATCTCTCCCCATTTGCCTTTCCCACCTCCTCTGTCTCTCCCTGTCTCTTTCCATCTCCCCCCTTGCCTTTCCCACCTCCCCGTTTCTCCTTCTTTTCCATCTCCCGTCTCTCCTGTCTCTTTTCCATCTCTCCCCCCTCCTCCTCTGTCTCCCTGTCTCTTTCCATCTCTCCTTGCCTTTCCCACCTCCTCTGTCTCTCCCCCTGTCTCTTTCCATCCTTCCCCCTCTCTCCCACCTCCTCTGTCTCTCCCTGTCTCTTTCCCATCCTCCTCTGTCCCATCTCCTCTCCTGTCTCTTTTCCATCTCTCCACCTCCCTTTCCCACCTCCTCTTCTCTCCTGTCTCTTTTCCATCTCTCCCCCTTGCCTTTCCCACCTCCTCATCTCTCCTGTCTCTTTTCCATCTCTCCCCCCTTGCCTTTCCCACCTCCCCTGTCTCTCCTCCCTGTCTCTTTCCATCTCTCCCTCTCCTGTCTCTTTCCCATCCTCTCCTTGTCCTTTCATCCTCCCTGTCTCTTTCCCCCATCTCTCCCCCTTGCCTTTCCCACCTCCCCGTTTCTCCCTGTCTCTTTTCCATCTCTCCCCCTTGCCTTTCCCACCTCCTCCGTCTCTCACTGTCTCTTTTCCATCTCTCCCCTTGCCTTTCCCACCTCCTCTCATCTCTCCCTGTCTCTTTCCCCATCTCCCCCTCTTGCCTTTCCCACCTCCCCGTTCTCCCTGTCTCTTTCCATCTCTCCCCTTGCCTTTCCCACCTCCTCTGTCTCTCCTGTCTCTTTTCCATCTCTCCCTTCTTGCCTTTCCCACCTCCTCATCTCTCCCTGTCTCTTTCCATCTCTCCCCCTTGCCTTTCCCACCTCCCCCGTTTCTCTCCTGTCTCTTTTCCATCTCTCCCCCTGCCTTTCCCACTCCACTCATCTCTCCTGTCTCCATCTCTCCCTTGCCCTTTCTCACCTCCCCTCATCTTCTCCTCTTTCCCCATCTCTCCCCCTTGCCTTTCCCACCTCCCCGTCTCTCCCTGTCTCTTTCCATCTCTCCCCCTTGCCTTTCCCACCTCCTTCTGTCTCTCCTGTCTCTTTCCATCTCTCCCCTCTGCCTTTCTCACTCTTTCCCATCTCCCCTCTTTCCATCTCTCCACCTGTCTCTCATTTCCATCTCTCCCCCTTGCCTTTCCCATCTCCCAGTTTCTCCTGTCTCTTTTCCATCTCTCCCCCTTCATCTCCCTGTCTCTTTTCCATCTCCCCTCTGCTCTCTCTCCCCGCTCTCCTGTCTCTTTCCATCTCTCCCCTTGCCTTTCCCACCTCCTCATCTCTCCTGTCTCTTTTCCATCTCTCCCCCTTGCTCTTTCCCACCTCCTCATCTCTCCTGTCTCTTTTCCATCTCTCCCCCTTGCCTTTCCCACCTCCTCTGTCTCTCCTGTCTCTTTTCCATCTCTCCCCCCTTGCCTTTCCCACCT
>NW_027039132.1:0-48328 GCF_034236695.1 Oncorhynchus nerka | reverse complement strand
ATCTACTATCCATCTGACCCTATGTAGCCAGGTCCATCTACTATCCATCTGACCCTATGTAGCCAGGTCCCATCTACTATCCTTCTGACCCTATGTAGCCAGGTCCCATCTACTATCCTTCTGACCCTATGTAGCCAGGTCCATCTACTATCCATCTGACCCTATGTAGCCAGGTCCATCTACTATCCTTCTGACCCTATGTAGCCAGGTCCCATCTACTATCCTTCTGACCCTATTTAGCCAGGTCCCATCTACTATCCTTCTGACCCTATGTAGCCAGGTCCCATCTACTATCCTTCTGACCCAGGTCCATCTACTATCCTTCTGACCCTATGTAGCCAGGTCCCATCTACTATCCTTCTGACCCTATCCATCTGACCCTATGTAGCCAGGTCCATCTACTATCCTTCTGACCCTATGTAGCCAGGTCCCATCTACTATCCTTCTGACCCAGGTCCATCTACTATCCTTCTGACCCTATGTAGCCAGGTCCCATCTACTATCCTTCTGACCCTATGTAGCCAGGTCCCCTTTCCTATCCTTCTGACCCATGTCCCATCTACTATCCTTCTGACCCTATGTAGCCAGGTCCCATCTACTATCCTTCTGACCCTATGTAGCCAGGTCCCATCTACTATCCTCCTGACCCTATGTAGCCAGGTCCCATCTACTATCCTCCTGACCCTATGTAGCCAGGTACCATCTACTATCCTCCTGACCCTATGTAGCCAGGTCCCATCTACTATCCTTCTGACCCTATGTAGCCAGGTTCCATCTACTATCCTTCTGACCCTATGTAGCCAGGTTCCATCTACTATCCTTCTGACCCTATGTAGCCAGGTCCCATCTACTATTCTTCTGACCCTATGTAGCCAGGTTCCATCTACTATCCTTCTGACCCTATGTAGCCAGGTCCCATCTACTATCCTTCTGACCCAGGTCCATCTACTATCCTTCTGACCCTATGTAGCCATGTCCCATCTACTATCCTCCTGACCCTATGTAGCCAGGTCCCATCTACTATCCTTCTGACCCTATGTAGCCAGGTCCCATCTACTATCCTTCTGACCCTATGTAGCCAGGTCCCATCTACTATCCTTCTGACCCTATGTAGCCAGGTCCCATCTACTATCCTCCTGACCCAGGTCCCATCTACTATCCTTCTGACCCTATGTAGCAAGGTCCCATCTACTATCCTTCTGACCCTATGTAGCCAGGTCCCATCTACTATCCTTCTGACCCTATTTGGCCAGGTACCATCTACTATCCTTCTGACCCTATGTAGCCAGGTCCCATCTACTATCCATCTGACCCTATGTAGCCAGGTCCATCTACTATCCTTCTGACCCTATGTAGCCAGGTCCATCTACTATCCTTCTGATCCTATGTAGCCAGGTCCATCTACTATTCTCCTGACCCTATGTAGCCAGGTCCATCTACTATCCTCTGACCCTATGTAGCCAGGTCCATCTACTATCCTCCTGACCCTATGTAGCCAGGTCCCATCTACTATCCTTCTGACCCTATGTAGCCAGGTCCCATCTACTATCCTCTGACCCTATGTAGCCAGGTCCCATCTACTATCCTTCTGACCCAGGTCCATCTACTATCCTTCTGACCCTATGTAGCAAGTTCCCATCTACTATCCTTCTGACCCTATGTAGCCAGGTCCATCTACTATCCTTCTGACCCAGGTCCATCTACTATCCATCTGACCCTATGTAGCCAGGTCCATCTACTATCCTTCTGACCCTATGTAGCCAGGTCCCATCTACTATCCTTCTGACCCTATGTAGCCAGGTCCCATCTACTATCCTTCTGACCCTATGTAGCCAGGTCCCATCTACTATTCTTCTGACCCTATGTAGCCAGGTCCCATCTACTATCCATCTGACCCTATGTAGCCAGGTCCATCTACTATCCTTCTGACCCTATGTAGCCAGGTCCATCTACTATCCTTCTGATCCTATGTAGCCAGGTCCATCTACTATTCTCCTGACCCTATGTAGCCAGGTCCATCTACTAACCCTCTGACCCTATGTAGCCAGGTCCATCTACTATCCTCCTGACCCTATGTAGCCAGGTCCCATCTACTATCCTTCTGACCCTATGTAGCCAGGTCCCATCTACTATCAATCTGACCCTATGTAGCCAGGTCCCATCTACTATCCTTCTGACCCAGGTCCATCTACTATCCTTCTGACCCTATGTAGCAAGTTCCCATCTACTATCCTTCTGACCCTATGTAGCCAGGTCCATCTACTATCCTTCTGACCCAGGTCCATCTACTATCCATCTGACCCTATGTAGCCAGGTCCATCTACTATCCTTCTGACCCTATGTAGCCAGGTCCCATCTACTATCCTTCTGACCCTATGTAGCCAGGTCCATCTACTATCCTTCTGACCCTATGTAGCCAGGTCCCATCTACTATTCTTCTGACCCTATGTAGCCAGGTCCATCTACTATCCATCTGACCCTATGTAGCCAGGTCCATCTACTATCTTTCTGACCCTATGTAGCCAGGTCCCATCTACTATCCTTCTGACCCTATGTAGCCAGGTCCCATCTACTATCCTTCTGACCCTATGTAGCCAGGTCCCATCTACTATCCTTCTGACCCAGGTCCCATCTACTATCCTTCTGACCCTATGTAGCCAGGTCCCATCTACTATCCTTCTGACCCTATGTAGCCAGGTCCCCTTTACTATCCTTCTGACCCTATGTAGCCAGGTCCATCTACTATCCTTCTGACCCTATGTAGCCAGGTCCATCTACTATCCCCTTCTGACCCAGGTCCCATCTACTATCCTTCTGACCCTATGTAGCCAGGTCCCATCTACTATCCTTCTGACCCAGGTCCCATCTACTATCCTTCTGACCCTATGTAGCCATGTCCCATCTACTATCCTTCTGACCCTATGTAGCCAGGTCCCATCTACTATCCTTCTGACCCTATGTAGCCAGGTCCCATCTACTATCCTTCTGACCCTATGTAGCCAGGTCCATCTACTATCCTTCTGACCCAGGTCCATCTACTATCCATCTGACCCTATGTAGCCAGGTCCATCTACTATCCTTCTGACCCTATGTAGCCAGGTCCCATCTACTATCCTTCTGACCCTATGTAGCCAGGTCCCATCTACTATCCTTCTGACCCTATGTAGCCAGGTCCCATCTACTATTCTTCTGACCCTATGTAGCCAGGTCCATCTACTATCCATCTGACCCTATGTAGCCAGGTCCATCTACTATCCTTCTGACCCTATGTAGCCAGGTCCCATCTACTATCCTTCTGACCCTATTTGGCCAGGTCCCATCTACTATCCTTCTGACCCTATGAAGCCAGGTCCCATCTACTATCCTTCTGACCCAGGTCCCATCTACTATCCTTCTGACCCTATGTAGCCAGGTCCCATCTACTATCCTTCTGACCCTATTTGGCCAGGTCCCATCTACTATCCTTCTGACCCTATGAAGCCAGGTCCCATCTACTATCCTTCTGACCCAGGTCCCATCTACTATCCTTCTGACCCTATGTAGCCAGGTCCCATCTACTATCCTTCTGACCCTATGTAGCCAGGTCCCCTTTACTATCCTTCTGACCCATGTCCCATCTACTATCCTTCTGACCCTATGAAGCCAGGTCCCATCTACTATCCTTCTGACCCAGGTCCCATCTACTATCCTTCTGACCCTATGTAGCCAGGTCCATCTACTATCCTTCTGACCCTATGTAGCCAGGTCCCATCTACTATCCTTCTGACCCTATGTAGCCAGGTCCCATCTACTATCCTTCTGACCCTATGTAGCCAGGTCCCATCTACTATTCTTCTGACCCTATGTAGCCAGGTCCATCTACTATCCATCTGACCCTATGTAGCCAGGTCCATCTACTATCTTTCTGACCCTATGTAGCCAGGTCCCATCTACTATCCTTCTGACCCTATTTGGCCAGGTCCCATCTACTATCCTTCTGACCCTATGTAGCCAGGTCCCATCTACTATCCTTCTGACCCAGGTCCCATCTACTATCCTTCTGACCCTATGTAGCCAGGTCCCATCTACTATCCTTCTGACCCTATGTAGCCAGGTCCCATCTACTATCCTTCTGACCCTATGTAGCCAGGTCCCATCTACTATCCTTCTGACCCTATGTAGCCAGGTCCCATCTACTATTCTTCTGACCCTATGTAGCCAGGTCCATCTACTATCCATCTGACCCAGGTCCCCATCTACTATCTTTCTGACCCTATGTAGCCAGGTCCCATCTACTATCCTTCTGACCCTATTTGGCCAGGTCCCATCTACTATCCTTCTGACCCTATGAAGCCAGGTCCCATCTACTATCCTTCTGACCCAGGTCCCATCTACTATCCTTCTGACCCTATGTAGCCAGGTCCCATCTACTATCCTTCTGACCCTATGTAGCCAGGTCCCCTTTACTATCCTTCTGACCCTATGTAGCCAGGTCCATCTACTATCCTTCTGACCCTATGTAGCCAGGTCCATCTACTATCCTTCTGACCCAGGTCCCATCTACTATCCTTCTGACCCTATGTAGCCAGGTCCCATCTACTATCCTTCTGACCCAGGTCCATCTACTATCCTTCTGACCCTATGTAGCCATGTCCCATCTACTATCCTTCTGACCCTATGTAGCCAGGTCCCATCTACTATCCTTCTGACCCTATGTAGCAAGTTCCCATCTACTATCCTTCTGACCCTATGTAGCCAGGTCCATCTACTATCCTTCTGACCCAGGTCCATCTACTATCCATCTGACCCTATGTAGCCAGGTCCATCTACTATCCTTCTGACCCTATGTAGCCAGGTCCCATCTACTATCCTTCTGACCCTATGTAGCCAGGTCCCATCTACTATCCTTCTGACCCTATGTAGCCAGGTCCCATCTACTATTCTTCTGACCCTATGTAGCCAGGTCCATCTACTATCCATCTGACCCTATGTAGCCAGGTCCATCTACTATCCTTCTGACCCTATGTAGCCAGGTCCCATCTACTATCCTTCTGACCCTATTTGGCCAGGTCCCATCTACTATCCTTCTGACCCTATGAAGCCAGGTCCCATCTACTATCCTTCTGACCCAGGTCCCATCTACTATCCTCTGACCCTATGTAGCCAGGTCCCATCTACTATCCTTCTGACCCTATTTGGCCAGGTCCCATCTACTATCCTTCTGACCCTATGAAGCCAGGTCCCATCTACTATCCTTCTGACCCAGGTCCCATCTACTATCCTTCTGACCCTATGTAGCCAGGTCCCATCTACTATCCTTCTGACCCTATGTAGCCAGGTCCCCTTTACTATCCTTCTGACCCATGTCCCATCTACTATCCTTCTGACCCTATGTAGCCAGGTCCCATCTACTATCCTTCTGACCCTATGTAGCCAGGTCCATCTACTATCCTTCTGACCCTATGTAGCCAGGTCCCATCTACTATCCTTCTGACCCTATGTAGCCAGGTCCCATCTACTATCCTTCTGACCCTATGTAGCCAGGTCCCATCTACTATCCTTCTGACCCAGGTCCATCTACTATCCTCCTGACCCTATGTAGCCAGGTTCCATCTACTATCCTTCTGACCCTATGTAGCCAGGTCCCATCTACTATCCTTCTGACCCTATGTAGCCAGGTTCCATCTACTATCCTTCTGACCCTATGTAGCCAGGTCCCATCTACTATCCTCCTGACCCTATGTAGCCAGGTCCCATCTACTATCCTTCTGACCCTATGTAGCCAGGTCCATCTACTATCCTTCTGATCCTATGTAGCCAGGTCCATCTACTATTCTCCTGACCCTATGTAGCCAGGTCCATCTACTAACCCTCTGACCCTATGTAGCCAGGTCCATCTACTATCCTCCTGACCCTATGTAGCCAGGTCCCATCTACTATCCTTCTGACCCTATGTAGCCAGGTCCCATCTACTATCAATCTGACCCTATGTAGCCAGGTCCCATCTACTATCCTTCTGACCCAGGTCCATCTACTATCCTTCTGACCCTATGTAGCCAGGTCCATCTACTATCCTTCTGACCCTATGTAGCCAGGTCCCATCTACTATCCTTCTGACCCTATTTGGCCAGGTCCCATCTACTATCCTTCTGACCCTATGAAGCCAGGTCCCATCTACTATCCTTCTGACCCAGGTCCCATCTACTATCCTTCTGACCCTATGTAGCCAGGTCCCATCTACTATCCTTCTGACCCTATTTGGCCAGGTCCCATCTACTATCCTTCTGACCCTATGAAGCCAGGTCCCATCTACTATCCTTCTGACCCAGGTCCCATCTACTATCCTTCTGACCCTATGTAGCCAGGTCCCATCTACTATCCTTCTGACCCTATGTAGCCAGGTCCCCTTTACTATCCTTCTGACCCATGTCCCATCTACTATCCTTCTGACCCTATGTAGCCAGGTCCCATCTACTATCCTTCTGACCCTATGTAGCCAGGTCCATCTACTATCCTTCTGACCCTATGTAGCCAGGTCCCATCTACTATCCTTCTGACCCTATGTAGCCAGGTCCCATCTACTATCCTTCTGACCCTATGTAGCCAGGTCCCATCTACTATCCTTCTGACCCAGGTCCATCTACTATCCTCCTGACCCTATGTAGCCAGGTTCCATCTACTATCCTTCTGACCCTATGTAGCCAGGTCCCATCTACTATCCTTCTGACCCTATGTAGCCAGGTTCCATCTACTATCCTTCTGACCCTATGTAGCCAGGTCCCATCTACTATCCTCCTGACCCTATGTAGCCAGGTCCCATCTACTATCCTTCTGACCCTATGTAGCCAGGTCCCATCTACTATCCTTCTGACCCTATGTAGCCAGGTCCCATCTACTATCCTTCTGACCCTATGTAGCCAGGTCCCATCTACTATCCTTCTGACCCAGGTCCATCTACTATCCTCCTGACCCTATGTAGCCAGGTTCCATCTACTATCCTTCTGACCCTATGTAGCCAGGTCCCATCTACTATCCTCCTGACCCTATGTAGCCAGGTCCCATCTACTATCCTTCTGACCCTATGTAGCCAGGTCCATCTACTATCCTTCTGATCCTATGTAGCCAGGTCCATCTACTATTCTCCTGACCCTATGTAGCCAGGTCCATCTACTAACCCTCTGACCCTATGTAGCCAGGTCCATCTACTATCCTCCTGACCCTATGTAGCCAGGTCCCATCTACTATCCTTCTGACCCTATGTAGCCAGGTCCCATCTACTATCAATCTGACCCTATGTAGCCAGGTCCCATCTACTATCCTTCTGACCCAGGTCCATCTACTATCCTTCTGACCCTATGTAGCAAGTTCCCATCTACTATCCTTCTGACCCTATGTAGCCAGGTCCATCTACTATCCTTCTGACCCAGGTCCATCTACTATCCATCTGACCCTATGTAGCCAGGTCCATCTACTATCCTTCTGACCCTATGTAGCCAGGTCCATCTACCATCCTTCTGATCCTATGTAGCCAGGTCCCATCTACTATCAATCTGACCCTATGTAGCCAGGTCCCATCTACTCCTTCTGACTCCATCTACTATCCTTCTGACCCTATGTAGCCAGGTCCATCTACTATCCTTCTGACCCTATGTAGCCAGGTCCCATCTACTATCCTTCTGACCCTATTTGGCCAGGTCCCATCTACTATCCTTCTGACCCTATGAAGCCAGGTCCCATCTACTATCCTTCTGACCCAGGTCCCATCTACTATCCTTCTGACCCTATGTAGCCAGGTCCCATCTACTATCCTTCTGACCCTATTTGGCCAGGTCCCATCTACTATCCTTCTGACCCTATGAAGCCAGGTCCCATCTACTATCCTTCTGACCCAGGTCCCATCTACTATCCTTCTGACCCTATGTAGCCAGGTCCCATCTACTATCCTTCTGACCCTATGTAGCCAGGTCCCCTTTACTATCCTTCTGACCCATGTCCCATCTACTATCCTTCTGACCCTATGTAGCCAGGTCCCATCTACTATCCTTCTGACCCTATGTAGCCAGGTCCATCTACTATCCTTCTGACCCTATGTAGCCAGGTCCCATCTACTATCCTTCTGACCCTATGTAGCCAGGTCCCATCTACTATCCTTCTGACCCTATGTAGCCAGGTCCCATCTACTATCCTTCTGACCCAGGTCCATCTACTATCCTCCTGACCCTATGTAGCCAGGTTCCATCTACTATCCTTCTGACCCTATGTAGCCAGGTCCCATCTACTATCCTTCTGACCCTATGTAGCCAGGTTCCATCTACTATCCTTCTGACCCTATGTAGCCAGGTCCCATCTACTATCCTCCTGACCCTATGTAGCCAGGTCCCATCTACTATCCTTCTGACCCTATGTAGCCAGGTCCCATCTACTATCCTTCTGACCCTATGTAGCCAGGTCCCATCTACTATCCTTCTGACCCTATGTAGCCAGGTCCCATCTACTATCCTTCTGACCCAGGTCCATCTACTATCCTCCTGACCCTATGTAGCCAGGTTCCATCTACTATCCTTCTGACCCTATGTAGCCAGGTCCCATCTACTATCCTCCTGACCCTATGTAGCCAGGTCCCATCTACTATCCTTCTGACCCTATGTAGCCAGGTCCATCTACTATCCTTCTGATCCTATGTAGCCAGGTCCATCTACTATCTCCTGACCCTATGTAGCCAGGTCCATCTACTAACCTTCTGACCCTATGTAGCCAGGTCCATCTACTATCCTCCTGACCCTATGTAGCCAGGTCCCATCTACTATCCTTCTGACCCTATGTAGCCAGGTCCCATCTACTATCAATCTGACCCTATGTAGCCAGGTCCCATCTACTATCCTTCTGACCCAGGTCCATCTACTATCCTTCTGACCCTATGTAGCAAGTTCCCATCTACTATCCTTCTGACCCTATGTAGCCAGGTCCATCTACTATCCTTCTGACCCAGGTCCATCTACTATCCATCTGACCCTATGTAGCCAGGTCCATCTACTATCCTTCTGACCCTATGTAGCCAGGTCCCATCTACTATCCTTCTGACCCTATGTAGCCAGGTCCCATCTACTATCCTTCTGACCCTATGTAGCCAGGTCCCATCTACTATTCTTCTGACCCTATGTAGCCAGGTCCATCTACTATCCATCTGACCCTATGTAGCCAGGTCCATCTACTATCTTTCTGACCCTATGTAGCCAGGTCCCATCTACTATCCTTCTGACCCTATTTGGCCAGGTCCCATCTACTATCCTTCTGACCCTATGAAGCCAGGTCCCATCTACTATCCTTCTGACCCAGGTCCCATCTACTATCCTTCTGACCCTATGTAGCCAGGTCCCATCTACTATCCTTCTGACCCTATGTAGCCAGGTCCCATCTACTATCCTTCTGACCCTATGTAGCCAGGTCCATCTACTATCCTTCTGACCCTATGTAGCCAGGTCCATCTACTATCCTTCTGACCCAGGTCCCATCTACTATCCTTCTGACCCTATGTAGCCAGGTCCCATCTACTATCCTTCTGACCCAGGTCCATCTACTATCCTTCTGACCCTATGTAGCCAGGTCCCATCTACTATCCTTCTGACCCTATGTAGCCAGGTCCCATCTACTATCCTTCTGACCCTATGTAGCCAGGTCCCATCTACTATCCTTCTGACCCTATGTAGCCAGGTCCCATCTACTATTCTTCTGACCCTATGTAGCCAGGTCCATCTACTATCCATCTGACCCTATGTAGCCAGGTCCATCTACTATCCTTCTGACCCTATGTAGCCAGGTCCCATCTACTATCCTTCTGACCCTATTTGGCCAGGTCCCATCTAATATCCTTCTGACCCTATGAAGCCAGGTCCCATCTACTATCCTTCTGACCCAGGTCCCATCTACTATCCTTCTGACCCTATGTAGCCAGGTCCATCTACTATCCTTCTGACCCTATGTAGCCAGGTCCCATCTACTATCCTTCTGACCCTATGTAGCCAGGTCCCATCTACTATCCTTCTGACCCTATGTAGCCAGGTCCCATCTACTATCCTTCTGACTCAGGTCCATCTACTATCCTCCTGACCCTATGTAGCCAGGTTCCATCTACTATCCTTCTGACCCTATGTAGCCAGGTCCCATCTACTATCCTTCTGACCCTATGTAGCCAGGTTCCATCTACTATCCTTCTGACCCTATGTAGCCAGGTCCCATCTACTATCCTCCTGACCCTATGTAGCCAGGTCCCATCTACTATCCTTCTGACCCTATGTAGCCAGGTCCATCTACTATCCTTCTGACCTATGTAGCCAGGTCCATCTACTATTCTCTGACCCTATGTAGCCAGGTCCATCTACTAACCCTCTGACCCTATGTAGCCAGGTCCATCTACTATCCTCCTGACCCTATGTAGCCAGGTCCCATCTACTATCCTTCTGACCCTATGTAGCCAGGTCCCATCTACTATCAATCTGACCCTATGTAGCCAGGTCCCATCTACTATCCTTCTGACCCAGGTCCATCTACTATCCTTCTGACCCTATGTAGCCAGGTCCATCTACTATCCTTCTGACCCTATGTAGCCAGGTCCCATCTACTATCCTTCTGACCCTATTTGGCCAGGTCCCATCTACTATCCTTCTGACCCTATGAAGCCAGGTCCCATCTACTATCCTTCTGACCCAGGTCCCATCTACTATCCTTCTGACCCTATGTAGCCAGGTCCCATCTACTATCCTTCTGACCCTATTTGGCCAGGTCCCATCTACTATCCTTCTGACCCTATGAAGCCAGGTCCCATCTACTATCCTTCTGACCCAGGTCCCATCTACTATCCTTCTGACCCTATGTAGCCAGGTCCCATCTACTATCCTTCTGACCCTATGTAGCCAGGTCCCTTTACTATCCTTCTGACCCATGTCCCATCTACTATCCTTCTGACCCTATGTAGCCAGGTCCATCTACTATCCTTCTGACCCTATGTAGCCAGGTCCATCTACTATCCTTCTGACCCTATGTAGCCAGGTCCATCTACTATCCTTCTGACCCTATGTAGCCAGGTCCATCTACTATCCTTCTGACCCTATGTAGCCAGGTCCCATCTACTATCCTTCTGACCCAGGTCCATCTACTATCCTCCTGACCCTATGTAGCCAGGTTCCATCTACTATCCTTCTGACCCTATGTAGCCAGGTCCCATCTACTATCCTTCTGACCCTATGTAGCCAGGTCCCATCTACTATCCTTCTGACCCTATGTAGCCAGGTCCCATCTACTATCCTCCTGACCCTATGTAGCCAGGTCCCATCTACTATCCTTCTGACCCTATGTAGCCAGGTCCCATCTACTATCCTTCTGACCCTATGTAGCCAGGTCCCATCTACTATCCTTCTGACCCTATGTAGCCAGGTCCCATCTACTATCCTTCTGACCCAGGTCCATCTACTATCCTCCTGACCCTATGTAGCCAGGTTCCATCTACTATCCTTCTGACCCTATGTAGCCAGGTCCCATCTACTATCCTCCTGACCCTATGTAGCCAGGTCCCATCTACTATCCTTCTGACCCTATGTAGCCAGGTCCATCTACTATCCTTCTGATCCTATGTAGCCAGGTCCATCTACTATTCTCCTGACCCTATGTAGCCAGGTCCATCTACTAACCCTCTGACCCTATGTAGCCAGGTCCATCTACTATCCTCCTGACCCTATGTAGCCAGGTCCCATCTACTATCCTTCTGACCCTATGTAGCCAGGTCCCATCTACTATCAATCTGACCCTATGTAGCCAGGTCCCATCTACTATCCTTCTGACCCAGGTCCCATCTACTATCCTTCTGACCCTATGTAGCAAGTTCCCATCTACTATCCTTCTGACCCTATGTAGCCAGGTCCATCTACTATCCTTCTGACCCAGGTCCATCTACTATCCATCTGACCCTATGTAGCCAGGTCCATCTACTATCCTTCTGACCCTATGTAGCCAGGTCCCATCTACTATCCTTCTGACCCTATGTAGCCAGGTCCCATCTACTATCCTTCTGACCCTATGTAGCCAGGTCCCATCTACTATTCTTCTGACCCTATGTAGCCAGGTCCATCTACTATCCATCTGACCCTATGTAGCCAGGTCCATCTACTATCCTTCTGACCCTATGTAGCCAGGTCCCATCTACTATCCTTCTGACCCTATTTGGCCAGGTCCCATCTACTATCCTTCTGACCCTATGAAGCCAGGTCCCATCTACTATCCTTCTGACCCAGGTCCCATCTACTATCCTTCTGACCCTATGTAGCCAGGTCCCATCTACTATCCTTCTGACCCTATGTAGCCAGGTCCCATCTACTATCCTTCTGACCCTATGTAGCCAGGTCCATCTACTATCCTTCTGACCCTATGTAGCCAGGTCCATCTACTATCCTTCTGACCCAGGTCCCATCTACTATCCTTCTGACCCTATGTAGCCAGGTCCCATCTACTATCCTTCTGACCCAGGTCCATCTACTATCCTTCTGACCCTATGTAGCCATGTCCCATCTACTATCCTTCTGACCCTATGTAGCCAGGTCCCATCTACTATCCTTCTGACCCTATGTAGCAAGTTCCCATCTACTATCCTTCTGACCCTATGTAGCCAGGTCCATCTACTATCCTTCTGACCCAGGTCCATCTACTATCCATCTGACCCTATGTAGCCAGGTCCATCTACTATCCTTCTGACCCTATGTAGCCAGGTCCCATCTACTATCCTTCTGACCCTATGTAGCCAGGTCCATCTACTATCCTTCTGACCCTATGTAGCCAGGTCCATCTACTATCCTTCTGACCCTATGTAGCCAGGTCCATCTACTATCCATCTGACCCTATGTAGCCAGGTCCATCTACTATCCTTCTGACCCTATGTAGCCAGGTCCCATCTACTATCCTTCTGACCCTATTTGGCCAGGTCCCATCTACTATCCTTCTGACCCTATGAAGCCAGGTCCCATCTACTATCCTTCTGACCCAGGTCCCATCTACTATCCTTCTGACCCTATGTAGCCAGGTCCCATCTACTATCCTTCTGACCCTATTTGGCCAGGTCCCATCTACTATCCTTCTGACCCTATGAAGCCAGGTCCCATCTACTATCCTTCTGACCCAGGTCCCATCTACTATCCTTCTGACCCTATGTAGCCAGGTCCCATCTACTATCCTTCTGACCCTATGTAGCCAGGTCCCCTTTACTATCCTTCTGACCCATGTCCCATCTACTATCCTTCTGACCCTATGTAGCCAGGTCCCATCTACTATCCTTCTGACCCTATGTAGCCAGGTCCATCTACTATCCTTCTGACCCTATGTAGCCAGGTCCCATCTACTATCCTTCTGACCCTATGTAGCCAGGTCCCATCTACTATCCTTCTGACCCTATGTAGCCAGGTCCCATCTACTATCCTTCTGACCCAGGTCCATCTACTATCCTCCTGACCCTATGTAGCCAGGTTCCATCTACTATCCTTCTGACCCTATGTAGCCAGGTCCCATCTACTATCCTTCTGACCCTATGTAGCCAGGTCCCATCTACTATCCTTCTGACCCTATGTAGCCAGGTCCATCTACTATCCTTCTGACCCTATGTAGCCAGGTCCATCTACTATCCTTCTGACCCTATGTAGCCAGGTCCATCTACTATCCTTCTGACCCTATGTAGCCAGGTCCATCTACTATTCTCCTGACCCTATGTAGCCAGGTCCATCTACTAACCCTCTGACCCTATGTAGCCAGGTCCATCTACTATCCTTCTGACCCTATGTAGCCAGGTCCCATCTACTATCCTTCTGACCCTATGTAGCCAGGTCCCATCTACTATCAATCTGACCCTATGTAGCCAGGTCCCATCTACTATCCTTCTGACCCAGGTCCATCTACTATCCTTCTGACCCTATGTAGCCAGGTCCATCTACTATCCTTCTGACCCTATGTAGCCAGGTCCCATCTACTATCCTTCTGACCCTATGTAGCCAGGTCCATCTACTATCCTTCTGACCCTATGAAGCCAGGTCCCATCTACTATCCTTCTGACCCAGGTCCCATCTACTATCCTTCTGACCCTATGTAGCCAGGTCCCATCTACTATCCTTCTGACCCTATTTGGCCAGGTCCCATCTACTATCCTTCTGACCCTATGAAGCCAGGTCCCATTTACTATCCTTCTGACCCAGGTCCCATCTACTATCCTTCTGACCCTATGTAGCCAGGTCCCATCTACTATCCTTCTGACCCTATGTAGCCAGGTCCCCTTTACTATCCTTCTGACCCCATGTCCCATCTACTATCCTTCTGACCCTATGTAGCCAGGTCCCATCTACTATCCTTCTGACCCTATGTAGCCAGGTTCCATCTACTATCCTTCTGACCCTATGTAGCCAGGTCCCATCTACTATCCTCCTGACCCTATGTAGCCAGGTCCCATCTACTATCCTTCTGACCCTATGTAGCCAGGTCCCATCTACTATCCTTCTGACCCAGGTCCATCTACTATCCTCCTGACCCTATGTAGCCAGGTTCCATCTACTATCCTTCTGACCCTATGTAGCCAGGTCCCATCTACTATCCTTCTGACCCTATGTAGCCAGGTTCCATCTACTATCCTTCTGACCCTATGTAGCCAGGTCCCATCTACTATCCTCCTGACCCTATGTAGCCAGGTCCCATCTACTATCCTTCTGACCCTATGTAGCCAGGTCCCATCTACTATCCTTCTGACCCTATGTAGCCAGGTCCATCTACTATCCTTCTGACCCTATGTAGCCAGGTCCCATCTACTATCCTCCTGACCCTATGTAGCCAGGTCCCATCTACTATCCTTCTGACCCTATGTAGCCAGGTCCATCTACTATCCTTCTGATCCTATGTAGCCAGGTCCATCTACTATTCTCCTGACCCTATGTAGCCAGGTCCATCTACTAACCCTCTGACCCTATGTAGCCAGGTCCATCTACTATACTCCTGACCCTATGTAGCCAGGTCCCATCTACTATCCTTCTGACCCTATGTAGCCAGGTCCCATCTACTATCAATCTGACCCTATGTAGCCAGGTCCCATCTACTATCCTTCTGACCCAGGTCCATCTACTATCCTTCTGACCCTATGTAGCCAGGTCCATCTACTATCCTTCTGACCCTATGTAGCCAGGTCCATCTACTATCCTTCTGACCCTATTTGGCCAGGTCCCATCTACTATCCTTCTGACCCTATGAAGCCAGGTCCCATCTACTATCCTTCTGACCCAGGTCCCATCTACTATCCTTCTGACCCTATGTAGCCAGGTCCATCTACTATCCTTCTGACCCTATTTGGCCAGGTCCCATCTACTATCCTTCTGACCCTATGAAGCCAGGTCCATTTACTATCCTTCTGACCCAGGTCCCATCTACTATCCTTCTGACCCTATGTAGCCAGGTCCCATCTACTATCCTTCTGACCCTATGTCCCTTTACTATCCTTCTGACCCCATGTCCCATCTACTATCCTTCTGACCCTATGTAGCCAGGTCCCATCTACTATCCTTCTGACCCTATGTAGCCAGGTCCATCTACTATCCTTCTGACCCTATGTAGCCAGGTCCCATCTACTATCCTCCTGACCCTATGTAGCCAGGTCCCATCTACTATCCTTCTGACCCTATGTAGCCAGGTCCCATCTACTATCCTTCTGACCCAGGTCCATCTACTATCCTCCTGACCCTATGTAGCCAGGTTCCATCTACTATCCTTCTGACCCTATGTAGCCAGGTCCCATCTACTATCCTTCTGACCCTATGTCCAGGTTCCATCTACTATCCTTCTGACCCTATGTAGCCAGGTCCCATCTACTATCCTTCTGACCCTATGTAGCCAGGTCCCATCTACTATCCTTCTGACCCTATGTAGCCAGGTCCCATCTACTATCCTTCTGACCCTATGTAGCCAGGTCCCATCTACTATCCTTCTGACCCTATGTAGCCAGGTCCCATCTACTATCCTTTGACCCAGGTCCATCTACTATCCTCCTGACCCTATGTAGCCAGGTCCCATCTACTATCCTTCTGACCCTATGTAGCCAGGTCCCATCTACTATCCTTCTGACCCTATGTAGCCAGGTTCCATCTACTATCCTTCTGACCCTATGTAGCCAGGTCCCATCTACTATCCTCCTGACCCTATGTAGCCAGGTCCCATCTACTATCCTTCTGACCCTATGTAGCCAGGTCCCATCTACTATCCTCCTGACCCTATGTAGCCAGGTCCATCTACTATCCTTCTGACCCTATGTAGCCAGGTCCCATCTACTATCCTTCTGACCCTATGTAGCCAGGTCCATCTACTATCCTTCTGACCCTATGTAGCCAGGTTCCATCTACTATCCTTCTGACCCTATGTAGCCAGGTCCCATCTACTATTCTTCTGACCCTATGTAGCCAGGTTCCATCTACTATCCTTCTGACCCTATGTAGCCAGGTCCCATCTACTATCCTTCTGACCCAGGTCCATCTACTATCCTTCTGACCCTATGTAGCCATGTCCCATCTACTATCCTCCTGACCCTATGTAGCCAGGTCCCATCTACTATCCTGCTGACCCTATGTAGCCAGGTCCCATCTACTATCCTTCTGACCCTATGTAGCAAGGTCCCATCTACTATCCTTCTGACCCTATGTAGCCAGGTCCCATCTACTATCCTCCTGACCCAGGTCCCATCTACTATCCTTCTGACCCTATGTAGCAAGGTCCCATCTACTATACTTCTGACCCTATGTAGCCAGGTCCCATCTATTATCCTTCTGACCCTATTTGGCCAGGTACCATCTACTATCCTTCTGACCCTATGTAGCCAGGTCCCATCTACTATCCATCTGACCCTATGTAGCCAGGTCCATCTACTATCCTTCTGACCCTATGTAGCCAGGTCCATCTACTATCCTTCTGATCCTATGTAGCCAGGTCCATCTACTATTCTCCTGACCCTATGTAGCCAGGTCCATCTACTAACCCTCTGACCCTATGTAGCCAGGTCCATCTACTATCCTCCTGACCCTATGTAGCCAGGTCCCATCTACTATCCTTCTGACCCTATGTAGCCAGGTCCCATCTACTATCAATCTGACCCTATGTAGCCAGGTCCCATCTACTATCCTTCTGACCCAGGTCCATCTACTATCCTTCTGACCCTATGTAGCAAGTTCCCATCTACTATCCTTCTGACCCTATGTAGCCAGGTCCATCTACTATCCTTCTGACCCAGGTCCATCTACTATCCATCTGACCCTATGTAGCCAGGTCCATCTACTATCCTTCTGACCCTATGTAGCCAGGTCCCATCTACTATCCTTCTGACCCTATGTAGCCAGGTCCCATCTACTATCCTTCTGACCCTATGTAGCCAGGTCCCATCTACTATTCTTCTGACCCTATGTAGCCAGGTCCATCTACTATCCATCTGACCCTATGTAGCCAGGTCCATCTACTATCCTTCTGACCCTATGTAGCCAGGTCCCATCTACTATCCTTCTGACCCTATTTGGCCAGGTCCCATCTACTATCCTTCTGACCCTATGAAGCCAGGTCCCATCTACTATCCTTCTGACCCAGGTCCCATCTACTATCCTTCTGACCCTATGTAGCCAGGTCCCATCTACTATCCTTCTGACCCTATGTAGCCAGGTCCCCTTTACTATCCTTCTGACCCTATGTAGCCAGGTCCATCTACTATCCTTCTGACCCTATGTAGCCAGGTCCATCTACTATCCTTCTGACCCAGGTCCCATCTACTATCCTTCTGACCCTATGTAGCCAGGTCCCATCTACTATCCTTCTGACCCAGGTCCATCTACTATCCTTCTGACCCTATGTAGCCATGTCCCATCTACTATCCTTCTGACCCTATGTAGCCAGGTCCCTATATCTACTATCCTTCTGACCCTATGTAGCAAGTTCCCATCTACTATCCTTCTGACCCTATGTAGCCAGGTCCATCTACTATCCTTCTGACCCAGGTTCATCTACTATCCATCTGACCCTATGTAGCCAGGTCCATCTACTATCCTTCTGACCCTATGTAGCCAGGTCCCATCTACTATCCTTCTGACCCTATGTAGCCAGGTCCCATCTACTATCCTTCTGACCCTATGTAGCCAGGTCCCATCTACTATTCTTCTGACCCTATGTAGCCAGGTCCATCTACTATCCATCTGACCCTATGTAGCCAGGTCCATCTACTATCCTTCTGACCCTATGTAGCCAGGTCCCATCTACTATCCTTCTGACCCTATTTGGCCAGGTCCCATCTACTATCCTTCTGACCCTATGAAGCCAGGTCCCATCTACTATCCTTCTGACCCAGGTCCCATCTACTATCCTTCTGACCCTATGTAGCCAGGTCCCATCTACTATCCTTCTGACCCTATTTGGCCAGGTCCCATCTACTATCCTTCTGACCCTATGTAGCCAGGTCCCATCTACTATCCTTCTGACCCAGGTCCCATCTACTATCCTTCTGACCCTATGTAGCCAGGTCCCATCTACTATCCTTCTGACCCTATGTAGCCAGGTCCCCTTTACTATCCTTCTGACCCTATGTAGCCAGGTCCATCTACTATCCTTCTGACCCTATGTAGCCATCCATCTACTACCCTTCTGAGCCAGGTCCATCTACTATCCTTCTGACCCAGGTCCCATATGTCCTTCTGCCAGGTCCCATCTACTATCCTTCTGACCCAGGTCCATCTACTATCCTTCTGACCCTATGTAGCCATGTCCCATCTACTATCCTTCTGACCCTATGTAGCCAGGTCCCATCTACTATCCTTCTGACCCTATGTAGCAAGTTCCCATCTACTATCCTTCTGACCCTATGTAGCCAGGTCCATCTACTATCCTTCTGACCCAGGTCCATCTACTATCCATCTGACCCTATGTAGCCAGGTCCATCTACTATCCTTCTGACCCTATGTAGCCAGGTCCCATCTACTATCCTTCTGACCCTATGTAGCCAGGTCCCATCTACTATCCTTCTGACCCTATGTAGCCAGGTCCCATCTACTATTCTTCTGACCCTATGTAGCCAGGTCCATCTACTATCCATCTGACCCTATGTAGCCAGGTCCATCTACTATCCTTCTGACCCAGGTCCCATCTACTATCCTTCTGACCCTATGTAGCCAGGTCCCATCTACTATCCTTCTGACCCTATGTAGCCAGGTCCCATCTACTATCCTTCTGACCCTATGTAGCCAGGTCCATCTACTATCCTTCTGACCCTATGTAGCCAGGTCCATCTACTATCCTTCTGACCCAGGTCCCATCTACTATCCTTCTGACCCTATGTAGCCAGGTCCCATCTACTATCCTTCTGACCCAGGTCCATCTACTATCCTTCTGACCCTATGTAGCCATGTCCCATCTACTATCCTTCTGACCCTATGTAGCCAGGTCCCATCTACTATCCTTCTGACCCTATGTAGCAAGTTCCCATCTACTATCCTTCTGACCCTATGTAGCCAGGTCCATCTATCTTCTGACCCAGGTTCATCTACTATCCATCTGACCCTATGTAGCCAGGTCCATCTACTATCCTTCTGACCCTATGTAGCCAGGTCCCATCTACTATCCTTCTGACCCTATGTAGCCAGGTCCCATCTACTATCCTTCTGACCCTATGTAGCCAGGTCCCATCTACTATTCTTCTGACCCTATGTAGCCAGGTCCATCTACTATCCATCTGACCCTATGTAGCCAGGTCCATCTACTATCCTTCTGACCCTATGTAGCCAGGTCCCATCTACTATCCTTCTGACCCTATTAGCCAGGTCCCATCTACTATCCTTCTGACCCTATGTAGCCAGGTCCATCTACTATCCTACCCAGGTCCATCTACTATCCTTCTGACCCTATGTAGCCAGGTCCATCTACTATCCTTCTGACCCTATGTAGCCAGGTCCCATCTACTATCCTTCTGACCCTATGTAGCCAGGTCCCATCTACTATCCTTCTGACCCTATGTAGCCAGGTCCCATCTACTATTCTTCTGACCCTATGTAGCCAGGTCCATCTACTATCCATCTGACCCTATGTAGCCAGGTCCATCTACTATCCTTCTGACCCTATGTAGCCAGGTCCCATCTACTATCCTTCTGACCCAGGTCCATCTACTATCCTTCTGACCCTATGTAGCCAGGTCCCATCTACTATCCTTCTGACCCTATGTAGCCAGGTCCATCTACTATCCTTCTGACCCTATGTAGCCAGGTCCCATCTACTATCCTTCTGACCCTATGTAGCCAGGTCCATCTACTATCCTTCTGACCCAGGTCCATCTACTATCCTTCTGACCCTATGTAGCCAGGTCCATCTACTATCCTTCTGACCCTATGTAGCCCCCATCTACTATCCTTCTGACCCTATGTAGCCAGGTCCCATCTACTATCCTTCTGACCCTATGTAGCCAGGTCCCATCTACTATTCTTCTGACCCTATGTAGCCAGGTCCATCTACTATCCATCTGACCCTATGTAGCCAGGTCCATCTACTATCCTTCTGACCCTATGTAGCCAGGTCCCATCTACTATCCTTCTGACCCTATTTGCCAGGTCCCATCTACTATCCTTCTGACCCTATGTAGCCAGGTCCCATCTACTATCCTTCTGACCCAGGTCCATCCCATCTACTATCCTTCTGACCCTATGTAGCCAGGTCCCATCTACTATCCTTCTGACCCTATTTGGCCAGGTCCCATCTACTATCCTTCTGACCCTATGAAGCCAGGTCCCATCTACTATCCTTCTGACCCAGGTCCCATCTACTATCCTTCTGACCCTATGTAGCCAGGTCCCATCTACTATCCTTCTGACCCTATGTAGCCAGGTCCCCTTTACTATCCTTCTGACCCATGTCCCATCTACTATCCTTCTGACCCTATGTAGCCAGGTCCATCTACTATCCTTCTGACCCTATGTAGCCAGGTCCATCTACTATCCTTCTGACCCTATGTAGCCAGGTCCATCTACTATCCTTCTGACCCTATGTAGCCAGGTCCATCTACTATCCTTCTGACCCAGGTCCCATCTACTATCCTTCCTGACCCTATGTAGCCAGGTTCCATCTACTATCCTTCTGACCCTATGTAGCCAGGTCCATCTACTATCCTTCTGACCCTATGTAGCCAGGTCCATCTACTATCCTTCTGACCCTATGTAGCCAGGTCCCATCTACTATCCTCCTGACCCTATGTAGCCAGGTCCCATCTACTAACCTTCTGACCCTCCCAGGTCCATCTACTATCCTTCTGACCTATGTAGCCAGGTCCATCTACTATCCTCCTGACCCTATGTAGCCAGGTCCATCTACTATCCTTCTGACCCTATGTAGCCAGGTCCATCTACTATCCCTCCTGACCCTATGTAGCCAGGTCCCATCTACTATCCTTCTGACCCTATGTAGCCAGGTCCCATCTACTATCCTTCTGACCCTATGTAGCCAGGTCCCATCTACTATCCTTCTGACCCAGGTCCATCTACTATCCTTCTGACCCTATGTAGCCAGGTCCATCTACTATCCTTCTGACCCTATGTAGCCAGGTCCCATCTACTATCCTTCTGACCCTATTTGGCCAGGTCCATCTACTATCCTTCTGACCCTATGAAGCCAGGTCCCATCTACTATCCTTCTGACCCAGGTCCCATCTACTATCCTTCTGACCCTATGTAGCCAGGTCCCATCTACTATCCTTCTGACCCTATTTGCCAGGTCCCATCTACTATCCTTCTGACCCTATGAAGCCAGGTCCCATCTACTATCCTTCTGACCCAGGTCCCATCTACTATCCTTCTGACCCTATGTAGCCAGGTCCCATCTACTATCCTTCTGACCCTATGTAGCCAGGTCCCTTTACTATCCTTCTGACCCTATGTAGCATGTCCCATCTACTATCCTTCTGACCCTATGTAGCCAGGTCCATCTACTATCCTTCTGACCCTATGTAGCCAGGTCCATCTACTATCCTTCTGACCCTATGTAGCCAGGTCCCATCTACTATCCTTCTGACCCTATGTAGCCAGGTCCCATCTACTATCCTTCTGACCCTATGTAGAGGTCCCATCTACTATCCTTCTGACCCAGGTCCATCTACTATCCTTCTGACCCTATGTAGCCAGGTTCCATCTACTATCCTTCTGACCCTATGTAGCCAGGTCCCATCTACTATCCTTCTGACCCTATGTAGCCAGGTCCCATCTACTATCCTTCTGACCCTATGTAGCCAGGTCCCATCTACTATCCTCCTGACCCTATGTAGCCAGGTCCATCTACTATCCTTCTGACCCTATGTAGCCAGGTCCCATCTACTATCCTTCTGACCCTATGTAGCCAGGTCCCATCTACTATCCTTCTGACCCTATGTAGCCAGGTCCCATCTACTATCCTTCTGACCCAGGTCCATCTACTATCCTCCTGACCCTATGTAGCCAGGTCCATCTACTATCCTTCTGACCCTATGTAGCCAGGTCCCATCTACTATCCTCCTGACCCTATGTAGCCAGGTCCATCTACTATCCTCCTGACCCTATGTAGCCAGGTCCCATCTACTATCCTTCTGACCCTATGTAGCCAGGTTCCATCTACTATCCTTCTGACCCTATGTAGCCAGGTTCCATCTACTATCCTTCTGACCCTATGTAGCCAGGTCCCATCTACTATCTTCTGACCCTATGTAGCCAGGTTCCATCTACTATCCTTCTGACCCTATGTAGCCAGGTCCCATCTACTATCCTTCTGACCCAGGTCCATCTACTATCCTTCTGACCCTATGTAGCCATGTCCCATCTACTATCCTCTGACCCTATGTAGCCAGGTCCCATCTACTATCCTTCTGACCCTATGTAGCCAGGTCCCATCTACTATCCTTCTGACCCTATGTAGCAAGGTCCCATCTACTATCCTTCTGACCCTATGTAGCCAGGTCCATCTACTATCCTCCTGACCCAGGTCCCATCTACTATCCTTCTGACCCTATGTAGCCAGGTCCATCTACTATCCTTCTGACCCTATGTAGCCAGGTCCATCTACTATCCTTCTGACCCTATGTAGCCAGGTCCATCTACTATCCTTCTGACCCTATGTAGCCAGGTCCATCTACTATCCATCTGACCCTATGTAGCCAGGTCCATCTACTATCCTTCTGACCCTATGTAGCCAGGTCCATCTACTATCCTTCTGACCCTATGTAGCCAGGTCCATCTACTATCCTTCTGACCCTATGTAGCCAGGTCCATCTACTAACCCTCTGACCCTATGTAGCCAGGTCCATCTACTATCCTTCTGACCCTATGTAGCCAGGTCCCATCTACTATCCTTCTGACCCTATGTAGCCAGGTCCCATCTACTATCCTTCTGACCCTATGTAGCCAGGTCCCATCTACTATTCTTCTGACCCTATGTAGCCAGGTCCATCTACTATCCATCTGACCCTATGTAGCCAGGTCCATCTACTATCCTTCTGACCCTATGTAGCCAGGTCCCATCTACTATCCTTCTGACCCTATTTGGCCAGGTCCCATCTAATATCCTTCTGACCCTATGAAGCCAGGTCCCATCTACTATCCTTCTGACCCAGGTCCCATCTACTATCCTTCTGACCCTATGTAGCCAGGTCCCATCTACTATCCTTCTGACCCTATTTGGCCAGGTCCCATCTACTATCCTTCTGACCCTATGTAGCCAGGTCCCATCTACTATCCTTCTGACCCAGGTCCATCTACTATCCTCCCCTATCTACCAGGTCCATCTACTATCCTCTGACCCTATGTAGCCAGGTCCCATCTACTATCCTCTCCTTCTGACCCTATGTAGCCAGGTTCCATCTACTATCCTTCTGACCCTATGTAGCCAGGTCCCATCTACTATCCTTCTGACCCTATGTAGCCAGGTCCATCTACTATCCTTCTGACCCTATGTAGCCAGGTCCCATCTACTATCCTTCTGACCCTATGTAGCCAGGTCCCATCTACTATCCTTCTGACCCTATGTAGCCAGGTCCCATCTACTATCCTTCTGTCCAGGTCCATCTACTATCCTCCTGACCCTATGTAGCCAGGTCCATCTACTATCCTTCTGACCCTATGTAGCCAGGTCCCATCTACTATCCTTCTGACCCTATGTAGCCAGGTTCCATCTACTATCCTTCTGACCCTATGTAGCCAGGTCCCATCTACTATCCTCCTGACCCTATGTAGCCAGGTCCCATCTACTATCCTTCTGACCCTATGTAGCCAGGTCCCATCTACTATCCTCCTGACCCTATGTAGCCAGGTCCCATCTACTATCCTCCTGACCCTATGTAGCCAGGTCCCATCTACTATCCTTCTGACCCTATGTAGCCAGGTTCCATCTACTATCCTTCTGACCCTATGTAGCCAGGTTCCATCTACTATCCTTCTGACCCTATGTAGCCAGGTCCCATCTACTATCCTTCTGACCCTATGTAGCCAGGTTCCATCTACTATCCTTCTGACCCTATGTAGCCAGGTCCCATCTACTATCCTTCTGACCCAGGTCCATCTACTATCCTTCTGACCCTATGTAGCCATGTCCCATCTACTATCCTCCTGACCCTATGTAGCCAGGTCCCATCTACTATCCTTCTGACCCTATGTAGCCAGGTCCCATCTACTATCCTTCTGACCCTATGTAGCAAGGTCCCATCTACTATCCTTCTGACCCTATGTAGCCAGGTCCCATCTACTATCCTCCTGACCCAGGTCCCATCTACTATCCTTCTGACCCTATGTAGCAAGGTCCCATCTACTATACTTCTGACCCTATGTAGCCAGGTCCCATCTATTATCCTTCTGACCCTATTTGGCCAGGTACCATCTACTATCCTTCTGACCCTATGTAGCCAGGTCCCATCTACTATCCATCTGACCCTATGTAGCCAGGTCCATCTACTATCCTTCTGACCCTATGTAGCCAGGTCCATCTACTATCCTTCTGACCCTATGTAGCCAGGTCCATCTACTATCCTCCTGACCCTATGTAGCCAGGTCCATCTACTATCCTTCTGACCCTATGTAGCCAGGTCCCATCTACTATCCTTCTGACCCTATGTAGCCAGGTCCCATCTACTATCCTTCTGACCCTATGTAGCCAGGTCCCATCTACTATCCTTCTGACCCTATGTAGCCAGGTCCCATCTACTATTCTTCTGACCCTATGTAGCCAGGTCCATCTACTATCCATCTGACCCTATGTAGCCAGGTCCATCTACTATCCTTCTGACCCTATGTAGCCAGGTCCCATCTACTATCCTTCTGACCCTATTTGGCCAGGTCCCATCTACTATCCTTCTGACCCTATGAAGCCAGGTCCCATCTACTATCCTTCTGACCCAGGTCCCATCTACTATCCTTCTGACCCTATGTAGCCAGGTCCCATCTACTATCCTTCTGACCCTATTTGGCCAGGTCCCATCTACTATCCTTCTGACCCTATGTAGCCAGGTCCATCTACTATCCTTCTGACCCAGGTCCCATCTCCTATCCTTCTGACCCTATGTAGCCAGGTCCCATCTACTATCCTTCTGACCCTATGTAGCCAGGTCCCATCTACTATCCTTCTGACCCATGTCCCCATCTACTATCCTTCTGACCCTATGTAGCCAGGTCCCATCTACTATCCTTCTGACCCTATGTAGCCAGGTCCATCTACTATCCTTCTGACCCTATGTAGCCAGGTCCCATCTACTATCCTTCTGACCCTATGTAGCCAGGTCCCATCTACTATCCTTCTGACCCTATGTAGCCAGGTCCCATCTACTATCCTTCTGACCCAGGTCCATCTACTATCCTCCTGACCCTATGTAGCCAGGTTCCATCTACTATCCTTCTGACCCTATGTAGCCAGGTCCCATCTACTATCCTTCTGACCCTATGTAGCCAGGTTCCATCTACTATCCTTCTGACCCTATGTAGCCAGGTCCCATCTACTATCCTTCTGACCCTATGTAGCCAGGTCCCATCTACTATCCTTCTGACCCTATGTAGCCAGGTCCATCTACTATCCTTCTGACCCTATGTAGCCAGGTCCCATCTACTATCTCTGACCCTATGTAGCCAGGTCCATCTACTAACCTTCTGACCCTATGTAGCCAGGTCCATCTACTATCCTCCTGACCCTATGTAGCCAGGTCCCATCTACTATCCTTCTGACCCTATGTAGCCAGGTCCCATCTACTATCAATCTGACCCTATGTAGCCAGGTCCCATCTACTATCCTTCTGACCCAGGTCCATCTACTATCCTGACCCTATGTAGCCAGGTCCATCTACTATCCTTCTGACCCTATGTAGCCAGGTCCCATCTACTATCCTTCTGACCCTATTTGGCCAGGTCCCATCTACTATCCTTCTGACCCTATGAAGCCAGGTCCCATCTACTATCCTTCTGACCCAGGTCCCATCTACTATCCTTCTGACCCTATGTAGCCAGGTCCCATCTACTATCCTTCTGACCCTATTTGGCCAGGTCCCATCTACTATCCTTCTGACCCTATGAAGCCAGGTCCCATCTACTATCCTTCTGACCCAGGTCCCATCTACTATCCTTCTGACCCTATGTAGCCAGGTCCCATCTACTATCCTTCTGACCCTATGTAGCCAGGTCCCCTTACTATCCTTCTGACCCCATGTCCCATCTACTATCCTTCTGACCCTATGTAGCCAGGTCCCATCTACTATCCTTCTGACCCTATGTAGCCAGGTCCATCTACTATCCTTCTGACCCTATGTAGCCAGGTCCCATCTACTATCCTTCTGACCCTATGTAGCCAGGTCCCATCTACTATCCTTCTGACCCTATGTAGCCAGGTCCCATCTACTATCCTTCTGACCCAGGTCCATCTACTATCCTTCTGACCCTATGTAGCCAGGTCCCATCTACTATCCTTCTGACCCTATGTAGCCAGGTCCCATCTACTATCCTTCTGACCCTATGTAGCCAGGTCCATCTACTATCCTTCTGACCCTATGTAGCCAGGTCCCATCTACTATCCTCCTGACCCTATGTAGCCAGGTCCCATCTACTATCCTTCTGACCCTATGTAGCCAGGTCCCATCTACTATCCTTCTGACCCTATGTAGCCAGGTCCCATCTACTATCCTTCTGACCCTATGTAGCCAGGTCCCATCTACTATCCTTCTGACCCAGGTCCATCTACTATCCTCCTGACCCTATGTAGCCAGGTTCCATCTACTATCCTTCTGACCCTATGTAGCCAGGTCCCATCTACTATCCTTCTGACCCTATGTAGCCAGGTTCCATCTACTATCCTTCTGACCCTATGTAGCCAGGTCCCATCTACTATCCTCCTGACCCTATGTAGCCAGGTCCCATCTACTATCCTTCTGACCCTATGTAGCCAGGTCCCATCTACTATCCTCCTGACCCTATGTAGCCAGGTACCATCTACTATCCTCTGACCCTATGTAGCCAGGTCCCATCTACTATCCTTCTGACCCTATGTAGCCAGGTTCCATCTACTATCCTTCTGACCCTATGTAGCCAGGTCCATCTACTATCCTTCTGACCCTATGTAGCCAGGTCCCATCTACTATCCTTCTGACCCTATGTAGCCAGGTCCATCTACTATCCTTCTGACCCTATGTAGCCAGGTCCCATCTACTATCCTTCTGACCCAGGTCCATCTACTATCCTTCTGACCCTATGTAGCCATGTCCCATCTACTATCCTCCTGACCCTATGTAGCCAGGTCCCATCTACTATCCTTCTGACCCTATGTAGCCAGGTCCCATCTACTATCCTTCTGACCCTATGTAGCAAGGTCCCATCTACTATCCTTCTGACCCTATGTAGCCAGGTCCCATCTACTATCCTCCTGACCCAGGTCCCATCTACTATCCTTCTGACCCTATGTAGCAAGGTCCCATCTACTATCCTTCTGACCCTATGTAGCCAGGTCCCATCTATTATCCTTCTGACCCTATTTGGCCAGGTCCATCTACTATCCTTCTGACCCTATGTAGCCAGGTCCCATCTACTATCCATCTGACCCTATGTAGCCAGGTCCATCTACTATCCTTCTGACCCTATGTAGCCAGGTCCATCTACTATCCTTCTGACCCTATGTAGCCAGGTCCATCTACTATTCTCCTGACCCTAGGTCCATCTACTAACCTCTGACCCTATGTAGCCAGGTCCATCTACTATCCTCCTGACCCTATGTAGCCAGGTCCCATCTACTATCCTTCTGACCCTATGTAGCCAGGTCCCATCTACTATCAATCTGACCCTATGTAGCCAGGTCCCATCTACTATCCTTCTGACCCAGGTCCATCTACTATCCTTCTGACCCTATGTAGCAAGTTCCCATCTACTATCCTTCTGACCCTATGTAGCCAGGTCCATCTACTATCCTTCTGACCCAGGTCCATCTACTATCCATCTGACCCTATGTAGCCAGGTCCATCTACTATCCTTCTGACCCTATGTAGCCAGGTCCCATCTACTATCCTTCTGACCCTATGTAGCCAGGTCCCATCTACTACTATCCTTCTGACCCTATGTAGCCAGGTCCCATCTACTATTCTTCTGACCCTATGTAGCCAGGTCCATCTACTATCCATCTGACCCTATGTAGCCAGGTCCATCTACTATCCTTCTGACCCTATGTAGCCAGGTCCCATCTACTATCCTTCTGACCCTATTTGGCCAGGTCCCATCTACTATCCTTCTGACCCTATGAAGCCAGGTCCCATCTACTATCCTTCTGACCCAGGTCCCATCTACTATCCTTCTGACCCTATGTAGCCAGGTCCCATCTACTATCCTTCTGACCCTATGTAGCCAGGTCCCTTTACTATCCTTCTGACCCTATGTAGCCAGGTCCATCTACTATCCTTCTGACCCTATCCATCTACTATCCTTCTGACCCAGGTCCCATCTACTATCCTTCTGACCCTATGTAGCCAGGTCCCATCTACTATCCTTCTGACCCAGGTCCATCTACTATCCTTCTGACCCTATGTAGCCATGTCCCATCTACTATCCTTCTGACCCTATGTAGCCAGGTCCCATCTACTATCCTTCTGACCCTATGTAGCAAGTCCCATCTACTATCCTTCTGACCCTATGTAGCCAGGTCCATCTACTATCCTTCTGACCCAGGTTCATCTACTATCCATCTGACCCTATGTAGCCAGGTCCATCTACTATCCTTCTGACCCTATGTAGCCAGGTCCCATCTACTATCCTTCTGACCCTATGTAGCCAGGTCCCATCTACTATCCTTCTGACCCTATGTAGCCAGGTCCCATCTACTATTCTTCTGACCCTATGTAGCCAGGTCCATCTACTATCCATCTGACCCTATGTAGCCAGGTCCATCTACTATCCTTCTGACCCTATGTAGCCAGGTCCCATCTACTATCCTTCTGACCCTATTTGGCCAGGTCCCATCTACTATCCTTCTGACCCTATGAAGCCAGGTCCCATCTACTATCCTTCTGACCCAGGTCCCATCTACTATCCTTCTGACCCTATGTAGCCAGGTCCCATCTACTATCCTTCTGACCCTATTTGGCCAGGTCCCATCTACTATCCTTCTGACCCTATGAAGCCAGGTCCCATCTACTATCCTTCTGACCCAGGTCCCATCTACTATCCTTCTGACCCTATGTAGCCAGGTCCCATCTACTATCCTTCTGACCCTATGTAGCCAGGTCCCCTTTACTATCCTTCTGACCCATGTCCCATCTACTATCCTTCTGACCCTATGTAGCCAGGTCCCATCTACTATCCTTCTGACCCTATGTAGCCAGGTCCATCTACTATCCTTCTGACCCTATGTAGCCAGGTCCCATCTACTATCCTTCTGACCCTATGTAGCCAGGTCCCATCTACTATCCTTCTGACCCTATGTAGCCAGGTCCCATCTACTATCCTTCTGACCCAGGTCCATCTACTATCCTCCTGACCCTATGTAGCCAGGTTCCATCTACTATCCTTCTGACCCTATGTAGCCAGGTCCCATCTACTATCCTTCTGACCCTATGTAGCCAGGTTCCATCTACTATCCTTCTGACCCTATGTGGCCAGGTCCCATCTACTATCCTCCTGACCCTATGTAGCCAGGTCCCATCTACTATCCTTCTGACCCTATGTAGCCAGGTCCCATCTACTATCCTCCTGACCCTATGTAGCCAGGTCCATCTACTATCCTCCTGACCCTATGTAGCCAGGTCCCATCTACTATCCTTCTGACCCTATGTAGCCAGGTTCCATCTACTATCCTTCTGACCCTATGTAGCCAGGTCCATCTACTATCCTTCTGACCCTATGTAGCCAGGTCCCATCTACTATTCTTCTGACCCTATGTAGCCAGGTTCCATCTACTATCCTTCTGACCCTATGTAGCCAGGTCCCATCTACTATCCTTCTGACCCAGGTCCATCTACTATCCTTCTGACCCTATGTAGCCATGTCCCATCTACTATCCTCCTGACCCTATGTAGCCAGGTCCCATCTACTATCCTTCTGACCCTATGTAGCCAGGTCCCATCTACTATCCTTCTGACCCTATGTAGCAAGGTCCCATCTACTATCCTTCTGACCCTATGTAGCCAGGTCCCATCTACTATCCTCCTGACCCAGGTCCCATCTACTATCCTTCTGACCCTATGTAGCAAGGTCCCATCTACTATCCTTCTGACCCTATGTAGCCAGGTCCCATCTATTATCCTTCTGACCCTATTTGGCCAGGTACCATCTACTATCCTTCTGACCCTATGTAGCCA
Source organism: Oncorhynchus nerka (assembly GCF_034236695.1). Classification (NCBI taxonomy): domain Eukaryota; kingdom Metazoa; phylum Chordata; class Actinopteri; order Salmoniformes; family Salmonidae; genus Oncorhynchus; species Oncorhynchus nerka. The sequence continues at coordinate 17,505 of NW_027039132.1, read as the reverse complement.
GGTCCCATCTACTATCCATCTGACCCTATGTAGCCAGGTCCATCTACTATCCTTCTGACCCTATGTAGCCAGGTCCATCTACTATCCTTCTGATCCTATGTAGCCAGGTCCATCTACTATTCTCCTGACCCTATGTAGCCAGGTCCATCTACTAACCCTCTGACCCTATGTAGCCAGGTCCATCTACTATCCTCCTGACCCTATGTAGCCAGGTCCCATCTACTATCCTTCTGACCCTATGTAGCCAGGTCCCATCTACTATCAATCTGACCCTATGTAGCCAGGTCCCATCTACTATCCTTCTGACCCAGGTCCATCTACTATCCATCTGACCCTATGTAGCCAGGTCCCATCTACTATCCATCTGACCCTATGTAGCCAGGTCCATCTACTATCCTTCTGACCCTACCCAGGTCCATCTACTATCCATCTGACCCTATGTAGCCAGGTCCATCTACTATCCTTCTGACCCTATGTAGCCAGGTCCCATCTACTATCCTTCTGACCCTATGTAGCCAGGTCCCATCTACTATCCTTCTGACCCTATGTAGCCAGGTCCCATCTACTATCCTTCTGACCCTATGTAGCCAGGTCCATCTACTATCCATCTGACCCTATGTAGCCAGGTCCATCTACTATCCTTCTGACCCTATGTAGCCAGGTCCCATCTACTATCCTTCTGACCCTATTTGGCCAGGTCCCATCTACTATCCTTCTGACCCTATGAAGCCAGGTCCCATCTACTATCCTTCTGACCCAGGTCCCATCTACTATCCTTCTGACCCTATGTAGCCAGGTCCCATCTACTATCCTTCTGACCCTATTTGGCCAGGTCCCATCTACTATCCTTCTGACCCTATGAAGCCAGGTCCCATCTACTATCCTTCTGACCCAGGTCCCATCTACTATCCTTCTGACCCTATGTAGCCAGGTCCCATCTACTATCCTTCTGACCCTATGTAGCCAGGTCCCATCTACTATCCTTCTGACCCATGTCCCATCTACTATCCTTCTGACCCTATGTAGCCAGGTCCCATCTACTATCCTTCTGACCCTATGTAGCCAGGTCCATCTACTATCCTTCTGACCCTATGTAGCCAGGTCCCATCTACTATCCTTCTGACCCTATGTAGCCAGGTCCCATCTACTATCCTTCTGACCCTATGTAGCCAGGTCCCATCTACTATCCTTCTGACCCAGGTCCATCTACTATCCTCCTGACCCTATGTAGCCAGGTTCCATCTACTATCCTTCTGACCCTATGTAGCCAGGTCCCATCTACTGTCCTTCTGACCCTATGTAGCCAGGTTCCATCTACTATCCTTCTGACCCTATGTAGCCAGGTCCCATCTACTATCCTCCTGACCCTATGTAGCCAGGTCCCATCTACTATCCTTCTGACCCTATGTAGCCAGGTCCCATCTACTATCCTCCTGACCCTATGTAGCCAGGTACCATCTACTATCCTCCTGACCCTATGTAGCCAGGTCCCATCTACTATCCTTCTGACCCTATGTAGCCAGGTTCCATCTACTATCCTTCTGACCCTATGTAGCCAGGTTCCATCTACTATCCTTCTGACCCTATGTAGCCAGGTCCCATCTACTATTCTTCTGACCCTATGTAGCCAGGTTCCATCTACTATCCTTCTGACCCTATGTAGCCAGGTCCCATCTACTATCCTTCTGACCCAGGTCCATCTACTATCCTTCTGACCCTATGTAGCCATGTCCCATCTACTATCCTCCTGACCCTATGTAGCCAGGTCCCATCTACTATCCTTCTGACCCTATGTAGCCAGGTCCCATCTACTATCCTTCTGACCCTATGTAGCAAGGTCCCATCTACTATCCTTCTGACCCTATGTAGCCAGGTCCCATCTACTATCCTCCTGACCCAGGTCCCATCTACTATCCTTCTGACCCTATGTAGCCAGGTCCCATCTACTATCCTTCTGACCCTATGTAGCCAGGTCCCATCTATCATCCTTCTGACCCTATTTGGCCAGGTCCATCTACTATCCTTTCTGACCCTATGTAGCCAGGTCCCATCTACTATCCATCTGACCCTATGTAGCCAGGTCCATCTACTATCCTTCTGACCCTATGTAGCCAGGTCCATCTACTATCCTTCTGATCCTATGTAGCCAGGTCCATCTACTATTCTCCTGACCCTATGTAGCCAGGTCCATCTACTAACCCTCTGACCCTATGTAGCCAGGTCCATCTACTATCCTCCTGACCCTATGTAGCCAGGTCCCATCTACTATCCTTCTGACCCTATGTAGCCAGGTCCCATCTACTATCAATCTGACCCTATGTAGCCAGGTCCCATCTACTATCCTTCTGGCCCAGGTCCATCTACTATCCTTCTGACCCTATGTAGCCAGGTCCCATCTACTATCCATCTGACCCTATGTAGCCAGGTCCCATCTACTATCCTTCTGACCCAGGTCCATCTACTATCCATCTGACCCTATGTAGCCAGGTCCATCTACTATCCTTCTGACCCAGGTCCATCTACTATCCATCTGACCCTATGTAGCCAGGTCCATCTACTATCCTTCTGACCCTATGTAGCCAGGTCCCATCTACTATCCTTCTGACCCTATGTAGCCAGGTCCCATCTACTATCCTTCTGACCCTATGTAGCCAGGTCCCATCTACTATTCTTCTGACCCTATGTAGCCAGGTCCATCTACTATCCATCTGACCCTATGTAGCCAGGTCCATCTACTATCCTTCTGACCCTATGTAGCCAGGTCCCATCTACTATCCTTCTGACCCTATGTAGCCAGGTCCCATCTACTATCCTTCTGACCCTATTTGGCCAGGTCCCATCTACTATCCTTCTGACCCTATGAAGCCAGGTCCCATCTACTATCCTTCTGACCCAGGTCCCATCTACTATCCTTCTGACCCTATGTAGCCAGGTCCCATCTACTATCCTTCTGACCCTATGTAGCCAGGTCCCATTTACTATCCTTCTGACCCATGTCCCATCTACTATCCTTCTGACCCTATGTAGCCAGGTCCATCTACTATCCTTCTGACCCTATGTAGCCAGGTCCCATCTACTATCCTTCTGACCCATGTCCCATCTACTATCCTTCTGACCCTGTAGCCAGGTCCATCTACCATCCTTCTGACCCTATGTAGCCAGGTCCCATCTACTATCCTTCTGACCCTATGTAGCCAGGTCCCATCTACTATCCTTCTGACCCTATTTGGCCAGGTACCATCTACTATCCTTGTGACCCTATGTTTCCAGGTCCATCTACTATCCTCCTGACCCTATGTAGCCAGGTCCCATCTACTATCCTTCTGACCCTATGTAGCCAGGTCCCATCTACTATCAATCTGACCCTATGTAGCCAGGTCCATCTACTATCCTTCTGACCCAGGTCCATCTACTATCCTTCTGACCCTATGTAGCCAGGTCCCATCTACTATCCATCTGACCCTATGTAGCCAGGTCCATCTACTATCCTTCTGACCCAGGTCCATCTACTATCCTTCTGACCCTATTTAGCCAGGTCCCATCTACTATCCTTCTGACCCTATGTAGCCAGGTCCATCTACTATCCTTCTGACCCTATGTAGCCAGGTCCATCTACTATCCTTCTGACCCTATGTAGCCAGGTCCCATCTACTATCCTTCTGACCCTATGTAGCCAGGTCCATCTACTATCCTTCTGACCCTATGTAGCCAGGTCCATCTACTATCCTTCTGACCCTATGTAGCCAGGTCCCATCTACTATCCTTCTGACCCTATGTAGCCAGGTCCCATCTACTATCCTTCTGACCCTATGAAGCCAGGTCCCATCTACTATCCTTCTGACCCAGGTCCCATCTACTATCCTTCTGACCCTATGTAGCCAGGTCCCATCTACTATCCTTCTGACCCTATGTAGCCAGGTCCCATCTACTATCCTTCTGACCCTATGTAGCAAGGTCCCATCTACTATCCTTCTGACCCTATGTAGCCAGGTCCCATCTACTATCCTCCTGACTCAGGTCCCATCTACTATCCTTCTGACCCTATGTAGCCAGGTCCATCTACTATCCTTCTGACCCAGGTCCCATCTACTATCCTTCTGAACCAGGTCCATCTACTATCCTTCTGACCCAGGTCCCATCTACTATCCTTCTGACCCAGGTCCATCTACTATCCTTCTGACCCTATGTAGCCAGGTCCCATCTACTATCCTTCTGACCCTATGTAGCCAGGTCCCATCTACTATCCTTCTGACCCTATGTAGCCAGGTCCATCTACTATCCTTCTGACCCTATGTAGCCAGGTCCATCTACTATCCTTCTGACCCAGGTCCCATCTACTATCCTTCTGACCCTATGTAGCCAGGTCCCATCTACTATCCTTCTGACCCAGGTCCATCTACTATCCTTCTGACCCTATGTAGCCATGTCCCATCTACTATCCTTCTGACCCTATGTAGCCAGGTCCCATCTACTATCCTTCTGACCCTATGTAGCAAGTTCCCATCTACTATCCTTCTGACCCTATGTAGCCAGGTCCATCTACTATCCTTCTGACCCTGTTCCATCTACTATCCATCTGACCCTATGTAGCCAGGTCCATCTACTATCCTTCTGACCCTAAGTAGCCAGGTCCCATCTACTATCCTTCTGACCCTATGTAGCCAGGTCCCATCTACTATCCTTCTGACCCTATGTAGCCAGGTCCCATCTACTATTCTTCTGACCCTATGTAGCCAGGTCCATCTACTATCCATCTGACCCTATGTAGCCAGGTCCATCTACTATCCTTCTGACCCTATGTAGCCAGGTCCCATCTACTATCCTTCTGACCCTATGTAGCCAGGTCCCATCTACTATCCTTCTGACCCTATTTGGCCAGGTCCCATCTACTATCCTTCTGACCCTATGAAGCCAGGTCCCATCTACTATCCTTCTGACCCAGGTCCCATCTACTATCCTTCTGACCCTATGTAGCCAGGTCCCATCTACTATCCTTCTGACCCTATTTGGCCAGGTCCCATCTACTATCCTTCTGACCCTATGAAGCCAGGTCCCATCTACTATCCTTCTGACCCAGGTCCCATCTACTATCCTTCTGACCCTATGTAGCCAGGTCCCATCTACTATCCTTCTGACCCTATGTAGCCAGGTCCCCTTTACTATCCTTCTGACCCATGTCCCATCTACTATCCTTCTGACCCTATGTAGCCAGGTCCATCTACTATCCTTCTGACCCTATGTAGCCAGGTCCCATCTACTATCCTTCTGACCCATGTCCCATCTACTATCCTTCTGACCCTATGTAGCCAGGTCCATCTACCATCCTTCTGACCCTATGTAGCCAGGTCCCATCTACTATCCTTCTGACCCTATGTAGCCAGGTCCCATCTACTATCCTTCTGACCCTATTTGGCCAGGTACCATCTACTATCCTTGTGACCCTATGTTTCCAGGTCCATCTACTATCCTCCTGACCCTATGTAGCCAGGTCCCATCTACTATCCTTCTGACCCTATGTAGCCAGGTCCCATCTACTATCAATCTGACCTTATGTAGCCAGGTCCATCTACTATCCTTCTGACCCAGGTCCATCTACTATCCTTCTGACCCTATGTAGCCAGGTCCCATCTACTATCCATCTGACCCTATGTAGCCAGGTCCATCTACTATCCTTCTGACCCAGGTCCATCTACTATCCTTCTGACCCTATGTAGCCAGGTCCCATCTACTATCCTTCTGACCCTATATAGCCAGGTCCATCTACTATCCTTCTGACCCTATGTAGCCAGGTCCCATCTACTATCCTTCTGACCCTATGTAGCAAGGTCCATCTACTATCCTTCTGACCCTATGTAGCCAGGTCCATCTACTATCCTTCTGACCCTATGTAGCCAGGTCCCATCTACTATCCTTCTGACCCTATGTAGCCAGGTCCCATCTACTATCCTTCTGACCCTTTGAAGCCAGGTCCCATCTACTATCCTTCTGACCCAGGTCCCATCTACTATCCTTCTGACCCTATGTAGCCAGGTCCCATCTACTATCCTTCTGACCCTATGTAGCCAGGTCCCATCTACTATCCTTCTGACCCTATGTAGCAAGGTCCCATCTACTATCCTTCTGACCCTATGTAGCCAGGTCCCATCTACTATCCTCCTGACCCAGGTCCCATCTACTATCCTTCTGACCCTATGTAGCCAGGTCCATCTACTATCCTTCTGACCCAGGTCCCATCTACTATCCTTCTGAACCAGGTCCATCTACTATCCTTCTGACCCAGGTCCCATCTACTATCCTTCTGACCCAGGTCCATCTACTATCCTTCTGACCCTATGTAGCCAGGTCCCATCTACTATTTTTCTGACCCTATGTAGCCAGGTCCCATCTACTATCCTTCTGACCCTATGTAGCCAGGTCCATCTACTATCCTTCTGACCCTATGTAGCCAGGTCCATCTACTATCCTTCTGACCCAGGTCCCATCTACTATCCTTCTGACCCTATGTAGCCAGGTCCCATCTACTATCCTTCTGACCCAGGTCCATCTACTATCCTTCTGACCCTATGTAGCCATGTCCCATCTACTATCCTTCTGACCCTATGTAGCCAGGTCCCATCTACTATCCTTCTGACCCTATGTAGCAAGTTCCCATCTACTATCCTTCTGACCCTATGTAGCCAGGTCCATCTACTATCCTTCTGACCCAGGTCCATCTACTATCCATCTGACCCTATGTAGCCAGGTCCATCTACTATCCTTCTGACCCTATGTAGCCAGGTCCCATCTACTATCCTTCTGACCCTATGTAGCCAGGTCCCATCTACTATTCTTCTGACCCTATGTAGCCAGGTCCATCTACTATCCATCTGACCCTATGTAGCCAGGTCCATCTACTATCCTTCTGACCCTATGTAGCCAGGTCCCATCTACTATCCTTCTGACCCTATGTAGCCAGGTCCCATCTACTATCCTTCTGACCCTATTTGGCCAGGTCCCATCTACTATCCTTCTGACCCTATGAAGCCAGGTCCCATCTACTATCCTTCTGACCCAGGTCCCATCTACTATCCTTCTGACCCTATGTAGCCAGGTCCCATCTACTATCCTTCTGACCCTATTTGGCCAGGTCCCATCTACTATCCTTCTGACCCTATGAAGCCAGGTCCCATCTACTATCCTTCTGACCCAGGTCCCATCTACTATCCTTCTGACCCTATGTAGCCAGGTCCCATCTACTATCCTTCTGACCCTATGTAGCCAGGTCCCCTTTACTATCCTTCTGACCCATGTCCCATCTACTATCCTTCTGACCCTATGTAGCCAGGTCCATCTACTATCCTTCTGACCCTATGTAGCCAGGTCCCATCTACTATCCTTCTGACCCATGTCCCATCTACTATCCTTCTGACCCTATGTAGCCAGGTCCATCTACCATCCTTCTGACCCTATGTTTCCAGGTCCATCTACTATCCTCCTGACCCTATGTAGCCAGGTCCCATCTACTATCCTTCTGACCCTATGTAGCCAGGTCCCATCTACTAACAATCTGACCCTATGTAGCCAGGTCCATCTACTATCCTTCTGACCCAGGTCCATCTACTATCCTTCTGACCCTATGTAGCCAGGTCCCATCTACTATCCATCTGACCCTATGTAGCCAGGTCCATCTATTATCCTTCTGACCCAGGTCCATCTACTATCCTTCTGACCCTATGTAGCCAGGTCCCATCTACTATCCTTCTGACCCTATATAGCCAGGTCCATCTACTATCCTTCTGACCCTATGTAGCCAGGTCCATCTACTATCCTTCTGACCCTATGTAGCCAGGTCCCATCTACTATCCTTCTGACCCTATGTAGCCAGGTCCATCTACTATCCTTCTGACCCTATGTAGCCAGGTCCATCTACTATCCTTCTGACCCTATGTAGCCAGGTCCCATCTACTATCCTTCTGACCCTATGTAGCCAGGTCCCATCTACTATCCTTCTGACCCTATGAAGCCAGGTCCCATCTACTATCCTTCTGACCCAGGTCCCATCTACTATCCTTCTGACCCTATGTAGCCAGGTCCCATCTACTATCCTTCTGACCCTATGTAGCCAGGTCCCATCTACTATCCTTCTGACCCTATGTAGCAAGGTCCCATCTACTATCCTTCTGACCCTATGTAGCCAGGTCCCATCTACTATCCTCCTGACCCAGGTCCCATCTACTATCCTTCTGACCCTATGTAGCCAGGTCCATCTACTATCCTTCTGACCCAGGTCCCATCTACTATCCTTCTGAACCAGGTCCATCTACTATCCTTCTGACCCTATGTAGCCAGGTCCCATCTACTATCCTTCTGACCCTATGTAGCCAGGTCCCATCTACTATCCTTCTGACCCTATGTAGCCAGGTCCATCTACTATCCTTCTGACCCTATGTAGCCAGGTCCATAGTAGATGGGAACTTGCTACATAGGGTCAGAAGGATAGTAGATGGGACCTGGCTACATAGGGTCAGAAGGATAGTAGATGGGACATGGCTACATAGGGTCAGAAGGATAGTAGATGGACCTGGGTCAGAAGGATAGTAGATGGGACCTGGCTACATAGGGTCAGAAGGATAGTAGATGGGACCTGGGTCAGAAGGATAGTAGATGGGACCTGGCTACATAGGGTCAGAAGGATAGTAGATGGACCTGGCTACATAGGGTCAGAAGGATAGTAGATGGACCTGGCTATATAGGGTCAGAAGGATAGTAGATGGGACCTGGCTACATAGGGTCAGAAGGATAGTAGATGGACCTGGGTCAGAAGGATAGTAGATGGACCTGGCTACATAGGGTCAGATGGATAGTAGATGGGACCTGGCTACATAGGGTCAGAAGGATAGTAGATGGACCTGGGTCAGAAGGATAGTAGATGGACCTGGCTACATAGGGTCAGATTGATAGTAGATGGGACCTGGCTACATAGGGTCAGAAGGATAGTAGATGGGACCTGGCTACATAGGGTCAGGAGGATAGTAGATGGACCTGGAAACATAGGGTCAGAAGGATGGTAGATGGACCTGGCTACATAGGGTCAGAAGGATAGTAGATGGGACATGGGTCAGAAGGATAGTAGATGGGACCTGGCTACATAGGGTCAGAAGGATAGTAGATGGACCTGGCTACATAGGGTCAGAAGGATAGTAGATGGGACATGGGTCAGAAGGATAGTAAAGGGGACCTGGCTACATAGGGTCAGAAGGATAGTAGATGGGACCTGGCTACATAGGGTCAGAAGGATAGTAGATGGGACCTGGGTCAGAAGGATAGTAGATGGGACCTGGCTTCATAGGGTCAGAAGGATAGTAGATGGGACCTGGCCAAATAGGGTCAGAAGGATAGTAGATGGGACCTGGCTACATAGGGTCAGAAGGATAGTAGATGGGACCTGGGTCAGAAGGATAGTAGATGGGACCTGGCTTCATAGGGTCAGAAGGATAGTAGATGGGACCTGGCCAAATAGGGTCAGAAGGATAGTAGATGGGACCTGGCTACATAGGGTCAGAAGGATAGTAGATGGGACCTGGCTACATAGGGTCAGAAGGATAGTAGATGGACCTGGCTACATAGGGTCAGATGGATAGTAGATGGACCTGGCTACATAGGGTCAGAAGAATAGTAGATGGGACCTGGCTACATAGGGTCAGAAGGATAGTAGATGGGACCTGGCTACATAGGGTCAGAAGGATAGTAGATGGGACCTGGATACATAGGGTCAGAAGGATAGTAGATGGACCTGGCTACATAGGGTCAGATGGATAGTAGATGGACCTGGGTCAGAAGGATAGTAGATGGACCTGGCTACATAGGGTCAGAAGGATAGTAGATGGGAACTTGCTACATAGGGTCAGAAGGATAGTAGATGGGACCTGGCTACATAGGGTCAGAAGGATAGTAGATGGGACATGGCTACATAGGGTCAGAAGGATAGTAGATGGACCTGGGTCAGAAGGATATCAAATCAAATCAAATCAAATTTATTTATATAGCCCTTCGTACATCAGCTGATATCTCAAAGTGCTGTACAGAAACCCAGCCTAAAACCCCAAACAGCAAACAATGCAGGTGTAAAAGAAAGGCCAAAACCTAGGAAGAAACCTAGAGAGGAACCAGGCTATGTGGGGTGGCCAGTCCTCTTCTGGCTGTGCCGGGTAGAGATTATAACAGAACATGACCAAGATGTTCAAATGTTCATAAATGACCAGCATGGTCGAATAATAATAAGGCAGAACAGTTGAAACTGGAGCAGCAGCACAGTCAGGTGGACTGGGGACAGCAAGGAGTCATCATGTCAGGTAGTCCTGGGGCACGGTCCTAGGGCTCAGGTCCTCCGAGAGAGAGAGAAAGAAAGAGAGAATTAGAGAGAGCATATGTGGGGTGGCCAGTCCTCTTCTGGCTGTGCCGGTGGAGATTATAACAGAACGTGGCCAAGATGTTCAAATGTTCATAAATGACCAGCATGGTTGAATAATAGTAAGGCAGAACAGTTGAAACTGGAGCAGCAGCATGGCCAGGTGGACTGGGGACAGCAAGGAGTCATCATGTCAGGTAGTCCTGGGACATGGTCCTAGGGCCCAGGCCAGTTGAAACTGGAGCAGCAGCATGGCCAGGTGGACTGGGGACAGCAAGGAGTCATCATGTCAGGTAGTCCTGGGGCATGGTCCTAGGGCTCAGGTCCTCCGAGAGAGAGAAAGAAAGAGAGAAGGAGAGAATTAGAGAACGCACACTTAGATTCACACAGGACACCGAATAGGACAGGAGAAGTACTCCAGATATAACAAACTGACCCTAGCCCCGACACATAAACTAATGCAGCATAAATACTGGAGGCTGAGACAGGAGGGGTCAGGAGAGACTGTGGCCCCATCCGAGGACACCCCGGACAGGGCCAAACAGGAAGGATATAACCCCACCCACTTTGCCAAAGCACAGCCCCCACACCACTAGAGGGATATCTTCAACCACCAACTTACCATCCTGAGACAAGGCCGAGTATAGCCCACAAAGATCTCCGCCACGGCACAACCCATAGGGGGGCGCCAACCCAGACAGGCCGACCACAACCTGTGGATGGGACCTGGCTACATAGGGTCAGAAGGATAGTAGATGGGACCTGGGTCAGAAGGATAGTAGATGGACCTGGCTACATAGGGTCAGAAGGATAGTAGATGGACCTGGCTACATAGGGTCAGAAGGATAGTAGATGGGACCTGGCTACATAGGGTCAGAAGGATAGTAGATGGGGCCTGGCTACATAGGGTCAGAAGGATAGTAGATGGACCTGGGTCAGAAGGATAGTAGATGGGACCTGGGTCAGAAGGATAGTAGATGGACCTGGTTCAGAAGGATAGTAGATGGGACCTGGGTCAGAAGGATAGTAGATGGACCTGGCTACATAGGGTCAGAAGGATAGTAGATGGGACCTGGGTCAGGAGGATAGTAGATGGGACCTGGCTACATAGGGTCAGAAGGATAGTAGATGGGACCTTGCTACATAGGGTCAGAAGGATAGTAGATGGGACCTGGGTCAGAAGGATAGTAGATGGACCTGGCTACATAGGGTCAGAAGGATAGTAGATGGACCTGGCTACATAGGGTCAGAAGGATAGTAGATGGGACCTGGCTACATAGGGTCAGAAGGATAGTAGATGGACCTGTGTCAGAAGGATAGTAGATGGGACCTGGGTCAGAAGGATAGTAGATGGACCTGGTTCAGAAGGATAGTAGATGGGACCTGGGTCAGAAGGATAGTAGATGGACCTGGCTACATAGGGTCAGAAGGATAGTAGATGGGACCTGGGTCAGGAGGATAGTAGATGGGACCTGGCTACATAGGGTCAGAAGGATAGTAGATGGGACCTTGCTACATAGGGTCAGAAGGATAATAGATGGGACCTGGCTACATAGGGTCAGAAGGATAGTAGATGGGACCTGGCTACATAGGGTCAGAAGGATAGTAGATGGGACCTGGGTCAGAAGGATAGTAGATGGGACCTGGCTTCATAGGGTCAGAAGGATAGTAGATGGGACCTGGCTACATAGGGTCAGAAGGATAGTAGATGGACCTGGCTACATAGGGTCAGAAGGATAGTAGATGGACCTGGCTACATAGGGTCAGAAGGATAGTAGATGGACCTGGCTACATAGGGTCAGAAGGATAGTAGATGGGACCTGGCTACATAGGGTCAGAAGGATAGTAGATGGACCTGGCTACATAGGGTCAGAAGGATAGTAGATGGACCTGGCTATATAGGGTCAGAAGGATAGTAGATGGGACCTGGCTACATAGGGTCAGAAGGATAGTAGATGGGACCTGGGTCAGGAGGATAGTAGATGGGACCTGGCTACATAGGGTCAGAAAGATAGTAGATGGGACCTTGCTACATAGGGTCAGAAGGATAGTAGATGGGACCTGGCTACATAGGGTCAGAAGGATAGTAGATGGGACCTGGCTACATAGGGTCAGAAGGATAGTAGATGGGACCTGGGTCAGAAGGATAGTAGATGGGACCTGGCTTCATAGGGTCAGAAGGATAGTAGATGGGACCTGGCTACATAGGGTCAGAAGGATAGTAGATGGGACCTGGCTACATAGGGTCAGAAGGATAGTAGATGGACCTGGCTACATAGGGTCAGATGGATAGTAGATGGGACCTGGCTACATAGGGTCAGAAGGATAGTAGATGGACCTGGGTCAGAAGGATAGTAGATGGACCTGGCTACATAGGGTCAGATTGATAGTAGATGGGACCTGGCTACATAGGGTCAGAAGGATAGTAGATGGGACCTGGCTACATAGGGTCAGGAGGATAGTAGATGGACCTGGAAACATAGGGTCACAAGGATAGTAGATGGTACCTGGCCAAATAGGGTCAGAAAGATAGTAGATGGGACCTGGCTACATAGGGTCAGAAGGATAGTAGATGGACCTGGCTACATAGGGTCAGATGGATAGTAGATGGACCTGGCTACATAGGGTCAGAAGAATAGTAGATGGGACCTGGCTACATAGGGTCAGAAGGATAGTAGATGGGACCTGGCTACATAGGGTCAGAAGGATAGTAGATGGGACCTGGATACATAGGGTCAGAAGGATAGTAGATGGACCTGGCTACATAGGGTCAGATGGATAGTAGATGGACCTGGGTCAGAAGGATAGTAGATGGACCTGGCTACATAGGGTCAGAAGGATAGTAGATGGGAACTTGCTACATAGGGTCAGAAGGATAGTAGATGGGACCTGGCTACATAGGGTCAGAAGGATAGTAGATGGGACATGGCTACATAGGGTCAGAAGGATAGTAGATGGACCTGGGTCAGAAGGATATCAAATCAAATCAAATCAAATTTATTTATATAGCCCTTCGTACATCAGCTGATATCTCAAAGTGCTGTACAGAAACCCAGCCTAAAACCCCAAACAGCAAACAATGCAGGTGTAAAAGCACGGTGGCTAGGAAAAACTCCCTAGAAAGGCCAAAACCTAGGAAGAAACCTAGAGAGGAACCAGGCTATGTGGGGTGGCCAGTCCTCTTCTGGCTGTGCCGGGTAGAGATTATAACAGAACATGACCAAGATGTTCAAATGTTCATAAATGACCAGCATGGTCGAATAATAATAAGGCAGAACAGTTGAAACTGGAGCAGCAGCACAGTCAGGTGGACTGGGGACAGCAAGGAGTCATCATGTCAGGTAGTCCTGGGGCACGGTCCTAGGGCTCAGGTCCTCCGAGAGAGAGAGAAAGAAAGAGAGAATTAGAGAGAGCATATGTGGGGTGGCCAGTCCTCTTCTGGCTGTGCCGGGTGGAGATTATAACAGAACGTGGCCAAGATGTTCAAATGTTCATAAATGACCAGCATGGTTGAATAATAGTAAGGCAGAACAGTTGAAACTGGAGCAGCAGCATGGCCAGGTGGACTGGGGACAGCAAGGAGTCATCATGTCAGGTAGTCCTGGGACATGGTCCTAGGGCCCAGGCCAGTTGAAACTGGAGCAGCAGCATGGCCAGGTGGACTGGGGACAGCAAGGAGTCATCATGTCAGGTAGTCCTGGGGCATGGTCCTAGGGGCTCAGGTCCTCCGAGAGAGAGAAAGAAAGAGAGAAGGAGAGAATTAGAGAACGCACACTTAGATTCACACAGGACACCGAATAGGACAGGAGAAGTACTCCAGATATAACAAACTGACCCTAGCCCCCCGACACATAAACTAATGCAGCATAAATACTGGAGGCTGAGACAGGAGGGGTCAGGAGACACTGTGGCCCCATCCGAGGACACCCCCGGACAGGGCCAAACAGGAAGGATATAACCCCACCCACTTTGCCAAAGCACAGCCCCCACACCACTAGAGGGATATCTTCAACCACCAACTTACCATCCTGAGACAAGGCCGAGTATAGCCCACAAAGATCTCCGCCACGGCACAACCCAAGGGGGGGGCGCCAACCCAGACAGGCCGACCACAACCTGTGGATGGGACCTGGCTACATAGGGTCAGAAGGATAGTAGATGGGACCTGGGTCAGAAGGATAGTAGATGGACCTGGCTACATAGGGTCAGAAGGATAGTAGATGGACCTGGCTACATAGGGTCAGAAGGATAGTAGATGGGACCTGGCTACATAGGGTCAGAAGGATAGTAGATGGGGCCTGGCTACATAGGGTCAGAAGGATAGTAGATGGACCTGGGTCAGAAGGATAGTAGATGGGACCTGGGTCAGAAGGATAGTAGATGGACCTGGTTCAGAAGGATAGTAGATGGGACCTGGGTCAGAAGGATAGTAGATGGACCTGGCTACATAGGGTCAGAAGGATAGTAGATGGGACCTGGGTCAGGAGGATAGTAGATGGGACCTGGCTACATAGGGTCAGAAGGATAGTAGATGGGACCTTGCTACATAGGGTCAGAAGGATAGTAGATGGGACCTGGGTCAGAAGGATAGTAGATGGACCTGGCTGCAGGGTCAGAAGGATAGTAGATGGACCTGGCTACATAGGGTCAGAAGGATAGTAGATGGGACCTGGCTACATAGGGTCAGAAGGATAGTAGATGGACCTGTGTCAGAAGGATAGTAGATGGGACCTGGGTCAGAAGGATAGTAGATGGACCTGGTTCAGAAGGATAGTAGATGGGACCTGGGTCAGAAGGATAGTAGATGGACCTGGCTACATAGGGTCAGAAGGATAGTAGATGGGACCTGGGTCAGGAGGATAGTAGATGGGACCTGGCTACATAGGGTCAGAAGGATAGTAGATGGGACCTTGCTACATAGGGTCAGAAGGATAATAGATGGGACCTGGCTACATAGGGTCAGAAGGATAGTAGATGGGACCTGGCTACATAGGGTCAGAAGGATAGTAGATGGGACCTGGGTCAGAAGGATAGTAGATGGGACCTGGCTTCATAGGGTCAGAAGGATAGTAGATGGGACCTGGCTACATAGGGTCAGAAGGATAGTAGATGGGACCTGGCTACATAGGGTCAGAAGGATAGTAGATGGACCTGGCTACATAGGGTCAGAAGGATAGTAGATGGACCTGGCTACATAGGGTCAGAAGGATAGTAGATGGGACCTGGCTACATAGGGTCAGAAGGATAGTAGATGGACCTGGCTACATAGGGTCAGAAGGATAGTAGATGGACCTGGCTATATAGGGTCAGAAGGATAGTAGATGGGACCTGGCTACATAGGGTCAGAAGGATAGTAGATGGGACCTGGGTCAGGAGGATAGTAGATGGGACCTGGCTACATAGGGTCAGAAAGATAGTAGATGGGACCTTGCTACATAGGGTCAGAAGGATAGTAGATGGGACCTGGCTACATAGGGTCAGAAGGATAGTAGATGGGACCTGGCTACATAGGGTCAGAAGGATAGTAGATGGGACCTGGCTACATCAGAAGGATAGTAGATGGGACCTGGCTTCATAGGGTCAGAAGGATAGTAGATGGGACCTGGCTACATAGGGTCAGAAGGATAGTAGATGGGACCTGGCTACATAGGGTCAGAAGGATAGTAGATGGACCTGGCTACATAGGGTCAGATGGATAGTAGATGGGACCTGGCTACATAGGGTCAGAAGGATAGTAGATGGACCTGGGTCAGAAGGATAGTAGATGGACCTGGCTACATAGGGTCAGATTGATAGTAGATGGGACCTGGCTACATAGGGTCAGAAGGATAGTAGATGGGACCTGGCTACATAGGGTCAGGAGGATAGTAGATGGACCTGGAAACATAGGGTCACAAGGATAGTAGATGGTACCTGGCCAAATAGGGTCAGAAAGATAGTAGATGGGACCTGGCTACATAGGGTCAGAAGGATAGTAGATGGGACCTGGCTACATAGGGTCAGAAGGATGGTAGATGGACCTGGCTACATAGGGTCAGAAGGATAGTAGATGGGACATGGGTCAGAAGGATAGTAGATGGGACCTGGCTACATAGGGTCAGAAGGATAGTAGATGGACCTGGCTACATAGGGTCAGAAGGATAGTAGATGGGACATGGGTCAGAAGGATAGTAAAGGGGACCTGGCTACATAGGGTCAGAAGGATAGTAGATGGGACCTGGCTACATAGGGTCAGAAGGATAGTAGATGGGACCTGGGTCAGAAGGATAGTAGATGGGACCTGGCTTCATAGGGTCAGAAGGATAGTAGATGGGACCTGGCCAAATAGGGTCAGAAGGATATTAGATGGGACCTGGCTACATAGGGTCAGAAGGATAGTAGATGGGACCTGGGTCAGAAGGATAGTAGATGGGACCCATGTCCCATCTACTATCCTTCTGACCCTATGTAGCCAGGTCCATCTACTATCCTTCTGACCCTATGTAGCCAGGTCCCATCTACTATCCTTCTGACCCATGTCCCATCTACTATCCTTCTGACCCTATGTAGCCAGGTCCATCTACTATCCTTCTGACCCTATGTAGCCAGGTCCCATCTACTATCCTTCTGACCCTATGTAGCCAGGTCCCATCTACTATCCCTCTGACCCTATGTAGCCAGGTCCCATCTACTATTCTTCTGACCCTATGTAGCCAGGTCCATCTACTATCCATCTGACCCTATGTAGCCAGGTCCATCTACTATCCTTCTGACCCTATGTAGCCAGGTCCCATCTACTATCCTTCTGACCCATGTCCCATCTACTATCCTTCTGACCCTATATAGCCAGGTCCATCTACTATCCTTCTGACCCTATGTAGCCAGGTCCATCTACTATCCTTCTGACCCTATGTAGCCAGGTCCCATCTACTATCCTTCTGACCCTATGTAGCAAGGTCCCATCTACTATCCTTCTGACCCTATGTAGCCAGGTCCCATCTACTATCCTCCTGACCCAGGTCCCATCTACTATCCTTCTGACCCTATGTAGCCAGGTCCATCTACTCTCCTTCTGACCCAGGTCCCATCTACTATCCTTCTGAACCAGGTCCATCTACTATCCTTCTGACCCAGGTCCC